>NW_015387449.1:82929-125853 GCF_001527695.2 Protobothrops mucrosquamatus | reverse complement strand
TGAGTGTCATCAGCGTACTGATGGAAATCCACCCCAAAGCCACGAATGATCTCCCCCAGCGGCTTCACATAAATATTGAACAGAAGCGGAGAGAGGACCGACCCCTGTGGGACCCCACAAGTTAGGGGCCTTGGGGTCGACCTCTGTCCCCCTGCCAATACAGACTGCGTACGGTCGGTGAGGAAGGAGGAGAACCACCACTAAACAAATGGTTGTATATATGCCATAAATATATGCCATATTGACTCAGCCCTGAATTTAAGATGTTTCCTTACACCAGAATGATTTTAAAAATCTAATCAAATTACCCTATTTTCAGTGACTCATCTTAGACTTGATTAATTTAAAAATAAATGATTCAGGCAGTAAAAACCTAGTTTTTCTTTCAAATATGCACAGGATCCATTCATACCTTAATTTCAACTTCTAAGAGTCTTCTTTGCATCCCACCATAGAATTAAATGAGACTGAGAGAGGACTTTTTCAATAATAATAATAATAATAATAATAATAATAATAATAATAATAATAATAATAATAATAATAATAATAATAATAATAATAATAAAGTTGGAAGGGACCTTGGAGGTCATCTAGTCCAACCCCCTGCTCAGGCAGGAAATGATAAATGGTGTCCAACCTGAAAAGTTTCGTCACTTAATTTTTTGTTTAATCCTTTACTTTTATTCCATAGCTCTTTGAAATGTATCCTTGCTTTATTATGCACAGAATCGAATAACAGAATAATAGAATTGGAAGGTCTTCTATGCTCTATGCTCAAGCAGAAAGCCCTATAGCATTTCAGACAAATGGTTGTCCAATCACTTTCTGACTGTAACTTTTGTTTTGTGAATGATTCAGCGATTCAGAATATTGGAGGGTGTAGAAGTACAATAAATATGCAAGTAAGTAAATAAAAGTATGTTTAACCACAAAGAGGTAAATATCTTAGCCTCACCTTATTCACATGCATTTGCAATAGAGATAGGGTGTGTGTCGCTTCCAAAGTTTAATTTCTAGTACTCTAGTGAAAAGTGTTAAAACTTCAAGGCATGAGAATGCCAAGAAAATTCACATTAACATGTTGCCTGGCATAAGGAGCAGTTGGAGTGTATGGCAAGAAAGGAGAAATTATGTCACTCCAAATCCCTCACTATTGGGTATACTAGCCATAGATATCTGGTAGAAGCTGTGATGACATCACAATCATAATTTGCATGATGATCAACATGATGTCGCTGTCTTTTTTTTTTTTTTTTGTCTGTCTTCCAGGCACAGATGGCTGAGTTCTTGGCTGTTGAAGATTTGCAATACCTGGAGGGTGGCAGATTGATCACCGTCATTATATGGTACTGAAGGCATGTATTTGTGCCTCTTAATCCTTTTTAAATACGTTTGGATCAGCCCAACACAAGCTTGTTTGCGCACAGCCCTGCTTTACCTGTCATTGGTATCTCTACAAACCAGAGCAAGCCAAGGAACGCTGAATAATCCACAAGGGTGATTTTATCAACAATGTTTCTGGCCTGCAGCCAAGTCACTGTTTTCTTTCTAATAATTGCTGGAGGCTGGAGGGGGGGGAAGGGAAATCCTCCCCCATAGGAAGATGAAATAAGAGATTTAATTCCATGTAGTTCATTTACTGCACATCCGTGTACATTTTGTTTTGAAAGCACTGGTTCCTTTGCAAATGTTGGCAACACTATCAATTGCTCTTACATTATATTTTTTATAATAGAGGGTAAGTGCAATAAATTGCACAAACATGGCAGTTCTCAGAGGTTCCTATGGAATGCAAGAAACATGCTATCTTTTGAGGTTAGGAATTATGAAAGTATATTTTACTTTCCTATATATTTTCTATATAAAATCTTAGCAAAATGATCCATTCCCAACCAGGCTCTCTTCAGATATGCCAGATGCAACTCCTATTTCCCACAGCCAGTCCACTGAAACCCTGACTGTCATTCTTATGGACATGTTTTACACCGATGCACATATCCGTGACTCAGTGGTGGGTTAGAACCCTCTAATGCAGGAATACATAATTCTAGAGCAAGGCTTTTCAACCTTTTCACCCATTGTACCACTTTTAGGATATGGCAATATCCGAGTACCACCAGTCGCCTAGCAAGGTGTCAAAAACTTGATGACCAAAAAAAAAAAAAAAGGAAAAAAGTGATAAAGTACAGGTAGTCCTTGACTTACAACAGTTCGCTTAGTGACTGTTCGAAGTTACAATGGCACTGAAAAAAGTGCCCCCCAAGCCACAGCCGAGCAAGACACCTGCCTGCCCACCCAGCGGCACTCTTCCTCCTGTCCGAGGTTTTCATTGTTGTGAGCATTTCTGTTGAGGATTGGCAGCGGGGATGGGGTGGGGGGGTGTTTGGTTTTTATTCCCCCCGTCTGCTGGGTGGTTGCAGCAGGTTTTGGTCACTTCACATGATCCTGGGACACTGTGACCGTCATAAATACAAATCAGTTGCCAAGCATATGAATGTAAATCACAAGACCCTGGAGATGCTGCAATATTCAAGCTGATTGGCGCTTCTTCTGGGCTTAGCAGAAGCGCCAGGATCAGTGCTGCTTTCCAGCTGATTGGTGCTTCTTCAGGGCTCAGCAGAAGCACCAGGATCAGTGCAGAGCTCCAGCTGGAGCCTGGCGCTGATCCTGGCGCTTCCTCTGAGCATTGACAGCCCCGAAGAAGCACCGATCAGCTGGAAAGCGGCACTGATCCTGGCGCTTCTGCTGAGCCCTGACAGCCCTGCAGCTCCAGCCATCTCTCGCTCAGGCTTGTGCGGTGCTACCACCAGTTTAGCTCATTCCTCTCCCCCACTACCACTTTTCTAAGATGGTCGCGTACCACCTGCCAGGTGCCAATGTACCACAGGTGGTACCCGTACCACTGGTTGAAAAGCCCTGTTCTAGAGCATGTAAATTCCAAGAAATAGACCACCTCTGCATACAAATTTATAATCTTGCACCTAACTCTTAATACCTCTAATCTGTATTAAAGAAGGTATCTTAGTCTCCAACCAGAGGTTTCTCCCTTTAGAGGCAGTTCATAAAGCATTTTTACAAATAAGGGACACCTTTGGTTGAAGACATCCGGTACAAGCCACAATGATACAAAAGTGGCAAAACATATATTGTGGCATCACAGTGCAAACCCCTGCTTTTTGAACTTGTGTTGCAACATTGCATGTAGTACGTAAGTCAGTTGGTTTGCACTGAGATGTCACAACACGTTTCATCATTTGCCCCTTGTGTCACCCTTGCAGAGACCAATGCATTTGGCTTTTGAGTGATCTGCTAGACTCGAGATTGTACGCTTAGAAATAGTTTGGGTCGGAACAAAAATAAACACTTCTTAAAAAAATTATTAACTGTAATAAAGAAATAGAAATAATAGCAGAAAACAGAAAACATTGAAGGATGTTCAAAATATAAAAGTTACTTAAGTTAAAAGAAAAGGAAAAGCTGTGTGCCATTACTTTTATAGGTAACTCTGAACTGAAACAAATAGGAAGACAATTATGTATACCTTTAGTACTTCAAAAACTATTAAAATCAAATAAAAAATTGATTAAAAATCACAGTTGGTAAGATTTAACAGTCAAATTACTTAAAAATGTCATAAGAATCAACATGAATTCTAAATCAGTACTATTATGATCAAACTTTAAAGGGGCTTTAAAGTCACATTAAATAAATCTGAATTTCAGCTGTGGGGGAAGTCTGTGTGCAAAATTATAGTCCATAAATGGTTTCCCAATTAAAATTAATATTCAGACTGTTGAAGTTACTTTTGACATTGATACATATTCCTAAAATTGTTAACACTTCAGTGTATCTGGGGGTGCAGATAACTAACAATTTGAATTGGTCTCTCCAGACCTCATCCTTAGTGAAGCGTGCAAACCAGTGTCTGCATGTCCTGCGTCGGATGGGGAGAGCACATATCTCTCCTTCTGTCCCGGCCACTTTTTACAGAAGCACGATTGAGAGCATTTTAATAAACTGCATCACTGTTTGGTCTGGTGGCAGCAGTGCCTCAGATAGGAAGTCCATACAGAGATTGGTAAGGACAGCTAAGAAGATCATAGGAAGCTCACTCCCTGGTATTCAGGATGCTGCTTATAAGCATTGTTAGAGACTCCACACACCCACTTTACGGTCTGTTTCTTTTGCTCCCCTCTGGGAGGAGGTTTTGAAGTATTTCTAGTAGGACTACCCGATTCTGTAATAGCTTTGTTCCCCATGCCATCCGTCTGGTCAACTCGCAAGATTTCTTTTTCTCGCCATGCACATGTATACATAACCCGAACTAGATTATTGTTTCTCTGTGTCATATAATATATGTGGATATATGCATAATTCTGTATTTATTTATTTATTTATTTTTATCATATTTATGTAGTGTATATCGGAGGTGGTGACCCTTTGAGAGCTGTATGCAATGAAATTTCATTTTACTGTATGCCGATTAGTGTACATTCAAAGTGACATTCTAGTTATTATTCCATTCTTATTCTATTCTATGCAGCATCCCTGTATTCAAAAGGGAAGCCTCCTTTCTTTAAAAGAATGGTGGTAGACAAAGTTTTCAGCAAGTAAAGCAGATGTCATGTTGACAGGATGCAACACCCATGTTTCCACTTTGTCCAGCTAGGTGTAGCACTTAAGCCAAATTTGGTTGCTCTTGGACAAGTAAGTGGGATCAGATATGGTTAGAACTGAATGGAAGATTTCCGAGAAGTTCCAGGGCAAGTTTTAAAAAAAGAAGGGAAAGGTAAGTCAGAAGCATATTCAGCTCAGGAGCAACGATACCGTTTCACCGGTTTCTCTTGCAACAGCATGAGAAAACATTTTCTTCCATCTTGCTGAAATCAGTGCAGGTACATTACCGTTTCCACATTGCCATCTTAATATTATTGTTCTTTTGTTACCTCCCACCTTTCAGAACATTTGGAGTTATTCATCTTTCGACAGATGGAAAGCCAGACCGCTTGTATATGAGAATTCAGTTCCTTCTCTTCCCCATAAAAGCAAATCCCCCATTTTGATCTTACTGCCATCGAAAACTTAGTTGAAACTAATGGTATTTTGACTTATGGATGAGAAGTGGGAGAAGTGGACACTAGTCAGAAATGTGTCGCCCTCTATGTTGTCGAAAGCACAGCTAGCTAAACTTTATAACTTAAGGCCTCCCTCTGCTCCTCCCACTGAGGAGGCTTCAATTAGGACTCTTAAAAGTCATGGTGGCCTAGCGGTTAAGATCCTGGGCTTGTTGACCGGAAGGTTGGCCGTTCGAGACCCAAGCATTGCATGACAGGGTGAGCTCCCGTTCTTGCCCCAGCTCCTGCCAACCTAGCAGTTCAAAAGCGTGCAAATGCAAGTAGTTAAATAGGTACCACTTTGGTGGGAAGGTAACAGCATTCCATGCTCCTTGGTGTATAGCAGGGGTGTCAAACTGCCAGCCCACGGACCGGATGCGTCATGATGAAACCGCGCCCACCCCATTGCCAGCAATGGAAAAAAAGTCATGATACATCACGACACGTCACTTGACGTTGCGAGTTTGACAACCCTGGTGTATAGTCATGCTGATCACATGATCACGGAAATGTCTTTGGACAATGCTGGCTCCCTCGGCTAAGAAATGGAGATGAGCATCGGCCTTTAGAGTCAAATACGATTGGACAGGGGAAACCTTTACCTTTACCTTTGCAATGTGTGCACCTCACAAGGGTGGGCAGCCCTTTGGTTATGAAGCCAAAATAGTGCACTAGGGTGGGGATGAGTTCATGCAGAACACCTGTTGGTGCTTCCTTACAGAAGCAATGTATTGTTTGGGGCTTACATATAGGATGTCTTCAACTGATGACCGGTTGCTTAGCAACTGTTCAAAATTATGACAGACCCCCCAAAAGGTATTTATAACCCAGTTCCAAAGTTCCAATGGCTGCCCCCCAGGTGGTCATATAACCACATTTTGGGCACTCATCAACCAGCTCTGACTTTGGACTGCTATTTCTATGCTTCTTCCTGTTTCATCCCATTCATATCTGTCTATCTGTCTGCGATAGATATTTGCCGGTAATACAGCTAGTTATCTACTTACAACAGTTCACTTAGTGACCGTTCAAAGTTACAACGGCATTGAAAAAAATGACATGACCATTTTTCACAGTTACAACCTTTGAAGCATCCCCATGGTCATGTGATCAAATTTCAGACACTTGGCAACTGGTTCATACTTATGACTGTTGCTTTGTCTCAAGGTCATGTGATCACCTTTTGTGACCTGATGAGCAAAGTCAATGGGGAAACCAGATTCACATAACAACTATGTTACTAACTTATCAACTGCAGTGATTCACTTAACATCTGTGGCAAGAAAGGTCATAAAATGGAGCAAAACTCACTTAACAAATGTCTCACTTAACAACATAAATTTTGAGCTCAATTGTGGTCCTAAGTTGAGGACTACCTGTAGCCTATCCAAACCTAGAATAAATACTGTGTATCCAAATTTTCTTCATCATCACATCGTTGCCCTGATGGGCTGTTTACTGATAACACCCTTTGAGGTTTGAGGCCATGGGCATCCTGTTGCAGCCATAATTACACATCACACTGGTGACACAAATTATGCATCTTTCATAATAATTTGTCTCTCTGTTTCCCCTGCAGATATCCCTCCTTGAGGCTTCAATATTTGAGACTTTACTACAAAATTTTACAAATTTGCCAGTATTTTCAGTTCTTCAGGGGACACATTTCTATGTATTACTCCATCAAAAGGGGTGCAATATACATTCATATGGGAGGCCCATGCACGTTCCCAGTTTTAAGAATATCTCTTTGCTGAAATTTGTCTGGTACTGGCAGTGCAAAACATTTCAGTTTTAAGAACACCTGTTCCAATTGTGTAGCTCTTCCATACTTACAGTGCCAATATGATGTATCATTTAACTTTTGTGTGACTAATTTCACCATGATGATTTGTCAGAGTTTGCATGGGTAACTTGATCGTGCTGATAATCTATACATATGTAGAAACATGGAAAACTGATGGCAGAAAAAGATCCAGTGGTCCACGGATTCTGCCCTTTGAATTTTTTTCTTTGTTTTTGTTTTCTTTTTAATTATTTTTAAATTATTACTAATTTTATTTTTTTATTTTACTATTATGTTACATCACACAGTGAGCCAGATATTCAGATTGGATTTGACATTTTTATCCACCTATTACTTTATTTATGTAGTATGTGTGTATGCATGTATTAAATTACATGGCCTTAAGACTGAAGCCAGCATTAAAGACCAGAAACTGAGGTTTGACTCTGAGGCCATTGCATCTAGTTGAAAAAGGCACACATTTTTATGATTGCATTCACAATATACTGTATGCTTACACGTCATTTACCTAACCTTCGTGGTACATATGAAATCACACTGAAGCATAAATGGTCACCTGGACTGCATTCAGTAAATCAAAGAACAATCAAACGTATTTTAAGTTTGGAACATAGAACATAGTATCATAAAGTTGGAAGGGACCTTGGAAGTTTCTTAGCAGGAAACTCCTACCATCCCAATCAAATGATTCTCCAGTCTATTTTGGAAAACCTCCAGCGATGGAGCACCCACAACTTCTGGAGGCAAGTTGTTCCACTGATTAATTGTTCTCACTGTCAGAAAATTTCTCCTTACTTCTAGGTTGGGTCGCTCTTTAGCAAGCTTCCACCCATTACTTATTGTCCTGCCCTCAGGTGCTTTGAGAATAAGTCAATCCCCTTGTGGGAAGAATCCAGAGAAAGAAATGTTTTGGGTAATATTAAAAAGACAGAATATATTTCCCCAAAGGATCTTAAAGACAGAAACCAACACCCCCCCCCCAAGTCTCTCTACCCCAAACAGAAACCAGGTCTGCAGAAATGCAAATGTGATAATCTTGACAGAAAGATTGGAGCTAGGAAGCTGGGATTAGAAAGACGAAGATCCCTAGAATCAACAATCCCTCACACCAAAAAATCCAACAGTCATCAGCCACAGCCCCAGGGAAGCAGGATATGACCTTTGGGACATAATAGAATTAATCCACCACCATCAGAATACCAGAAAGGCACACTCAGACTCAGATCAAAGTTCATGCCACAGGAACAACTCCAAACAAAAGCCCAAGAAAGTATAAAAACCCACCACTCCCTACTACATGAGGTCAGCTTTCCCAGAGCCATCTTTCTGTCTGGTTCTCCTCTTCAATAAACTACAACCTTCTTTCTAAAGCAGTCTCCATTTTGATTATTCCCAGCTTGGACTGATGAAGATTTTTCTTTCAACATCCTCTTGTCTGTGACAGTTGCTCAAGTACTGGAAGACAGTTATCATATTTCCCTCTAATCCTTCTCTTCTTTAGGCTAGACCTACCTTCTTATCTCAACTGTTTATCATACAACTTAGCTTCCAGACCCTTTTTCTCCTATACAGTATATGGCGTGAATCCAGCCAAAGTTAGGAAAGAGCAATCCCAAAATGTAATGGTTCCTTTGGATATTATACTGTAAGCATGGCATGTTTCTTTCTTTTGATCCAGCAGTAAGTTTCCTCTGGTTCCACGTAGAGGTGGAGAGAATAAACAAATGCCTGTTTTGCCAAGGAGTAGATGGGGGAAGGGTGCGCTACCTTTAGATTGCAACAGAGCCTGGAAAACCTTGTCAAGGTTACAGGCCCCATTAAGGCATTAAGCAATGTGCTTCTGGAATATGCTGCAGGGAGAAAAACTAATACACTTTAGTTAATCGGTAAATATGCACCTTCCATTAGGGCTTCCTGATCTAAGCTAGTAAAATTTGGATGATCATTAGAGGGTAGATTTTGTAGCTCTTCCCTGCTTTTTTATGATTATCTGGAGATTACAGTCAGCTCTTTAGCTCAACTTTTCACCGCCCGTTGATGAGTTTACCTTCACGTTGCTGATGGGGACTGGCACAAGAGCCGTGGAAGAAATCTGGAGGTTTCAGCTAACTTACAGGAAGCAGATTTCGTGGAAGAAGAAAATCTCGGCTGTTCAGGCAAGCTGTTTGCTTTCGTAGTAATTGACAGGACATCACAGATAAATTTAGTCTGGCCACTGTCCTATTTCTCTCAATACTCAGCCTGTACATTTGGATATGTGAGACAAGCAAGGTTGTGCAAAAGTATATTGCAATGTTATTCCATATCCCTCCCTACCAGAAATCGGAGGATTTTGGAGTGTTGGGGATAGCAGTGCTTATGGACCTTGACCATCAAATTATTCAGACTAGTAAGAATGGAAAGAGATTGCCAAATTATCCAAAACGGGTGGATATTCTTTAAAATGCCAACCATGCTAGCTTACTGGTGTAACTTTGCCTATAGTTTACATGTCACAAAAGATATTGTAGCGAGGGAAAGGTACAGGAAAGGGCAATTGTTATTATTAAAGGAATAGTCTATTAAGAAAGACTTTGGGGGTGGTTAATTTGGAAATTGGGGCAGAGTGTGGCATGAAAAATGAGGAGAAAGGAATTATTAGGACTCCAGTTCCCCCACTGAAACTGAATGGTAAGACAGTACAAGTAGTCCCGAATTATCACTGGTCGTTTAGCAACCATTCGAAGTTACGACCTACCTGAAAAAGACCCAGATCCAACATTCCAATAGTTGCCCCATCCCTGAAGGTCACAAGACCGCAGTTCAGGGGCTCAGCAGGATGAATGCATTTACAGACATTTGCAGCACATGCTGGTCACATGATTGTATTTTACGACAGTTTTGCTGAAAACCGGCACTCCCAGTTTTCGGGAAAACCATGCCATAGCAAACAATGGGTTCACTTAATGACCATGGTGTTTGCTTAATGACCATTGCAAAAAATGTAAAATCAGGTCAATATGTTTTCCATTAAGGCTCCATTTTGGTTGTAATTACCTGTATTTTTTTAGACAAGGTGAATTGAAATGATGAAATCCACAAGATGGTCACCTATCCTAATGGTTTCAAAGGGAACCAGATAAAATTCATGGGGAGTTTCTACCAGCCTTGATGGCTGTCTATAAACTCCTGAATCACAAGCAAGCCCCATACTTTAAATTCCTAAAGCCACCTCTTTTCCACAGGTGTTACAGAAATCTCTTCAACTCCTTGTCTAAGCCTTTTTCAATCATCAAATCCATAAATCATTTCACTTTTTTCCACAAAAGGTTTCTAGTCTTTTTTTTTTAAAAAAAGGTTCATATCTTTATTCTTGAGCAGTTGAAAAAGCACTACAGATAGTCCTCTGCTTATGACCAAATTGAACCCAAGATTTCTGATGCTAAGCAAGACAGTTATTAAGCGAGTTTTATCCCATTTTACATCCTTTCTTGCCACAGTTGTTAAGTAAATCACTGCAGATGTTAAATCAGTAACACGGTTGTTAAGGGAATCTGACTTCCCCACTGAGTTTGCTTGTCAGAAGGTCGCAAAAGGTGATCACATGACTCCGGGACACCCCAACCGTCAGAGATATGAGTCAGTGGCCAAGTGTCTGAATTTTGATCACATGACCATGGGGATTCTGCAACGATTGTAAGTGTGAAAAATGGTCATAAGTCGCATTTTTTCAGTGGTCTTATAACTCTGTTCACTGTTGTAAGTTGAGGACTACCTGCGCTTTTCTGCTCATTAATCCTTCCCACCCAATCTCCCAGATAGCTCTGAATGGACCAGGATTTCTTTTTGTAAAATTAAGTCTTACTACATTTTGATCTTGATAGGTGAAGAGAGATGTCATTTATTTGCCACAACCTCTTTCCCTTGGCAAATGCATGGAAACCACTTTACGTGCCTTCCATATAAAGGATCAGCTCCTTTCCTTCTTACACAAGACAATATGGATGGTCTTTCTTCTCTTTTCTTCTTCTCCTTCCCCAAACAATATTTTTAAATTGACCTCACCCCTTGCCCGCTTGTTGGTTTCTGCAAGAATGAAACAAAGCTACAATGCCTAGAAAATAAATTTAAAAAGAAACCTAGGAAAATCAGTAAGAAAGCTAAATGAATCTGACATAAGTATAAATTACATCTGCAGAGCCAGAGCTAAAACAACCGAAAGAAGCCCTACAAGATTGGAAAACTTGAAAAGAGCTGATCCATAGAATTGCTGAGAATTGGACTTGACTGAATAGATAGCATCATCATCAAGTATAAAACAGCGACAGAAGGATAAATTTGGGAAAGTATTATCTGACTCATGAATGAACAAGGAGCCAGAGTGCTGGGATTATATGCTCATGCAGATTGGCTGCTATTGTTGAGACTTCCAAACCATCAGTGACTTCCAGATAGAAGACACGAAGCAAGAGGCAACTGGACTTCCTTTGTTTTTCCTTGAATGAGGAAAAACAAAGGATGAGAAGTGAAACGTCTTCAAGGAAAAACAAAGGAAGTCTAGTTGCCTCTTGAAAAAGCACCTCTTAGAACAATCATGACACGGATGACCCAGACTCTCCATAGACAAGACACAAAGCATTTTCAGTCGGAAGGGATTGGACAGTATTTCGTCATTCCCTCATTTATGGATTGTTAAAATGGAAACTTAAAAAAAATAATGGAGGAAGCAGACTGGGAGAATCGGGCATGTGCAGCACTGTCTCCTCTAGGAAGATCCAGTTCATTCATTATGGACAGCCACTTGTCTGGAATGGTATAGGGCAGTGATGGCGAACCTTTTAGAGACTGAGTGCCCAAACTGCAACCCAAAACCCACTTATGCATCGTCAAGTGCCNTACAGTTTCATGCCCGTTGCTGGTTGGCTAACTAGCAACAGGGTCTTACCAGCCAATGGAATTGTGTGATTACAAGCCAGGGGAATCCCATAAAAGAGGGCTCCCCTGGCCCAGAGAGCCAGTCCGGATTTACTTTATGCCTTGCCAATAAACCAAGAGCTGACTGTCACTCGACTCGTGTCTTACTGCCTGCGCGATCCAACAGCCTAGGACTGGGGCGACGGCACGCGTGCCCACAGAGAGGGCTCTGAGTGCCACCTCTGGCACCCGTGCCATAGGTTCGCCACCACTGGTATAGGGTCTCCTGCCTGAGCAGGGGGTTGGATTAGAAGATCTCTGAGGTCCCTTCCAAATCTGTTACTCTGTAAGTCTGTATCTGTAACTTAATATGTTAAGTATTCCCAGCATACATGAGGTGAGAGTTGTATCCAAAGGGAACATTTCTTGGTGGTGGCCTCCACTTTGTAGAATAGCCTCCTCTTGCCTCCAGAGGTCAGGATTGCACCGATATTGATATATTTTTACAAGATGATCAAAATAGCTATTTCTCACGGCTTTGGAATGTGATGTTGCTCAACAATGGACTGGTGATAGTAGATTTAAATGACTAACATTTATTTTATCACGATGTCCTCGTGGTTGTAGTTTCTAGCTGATATCTTGCAGATCTGGACTGTTAGAAATAGACAGTCATCAATGCAACTTCCCCATTTCCGAATACAAGGGAAATGCACTGCTGGGGATCTAAGGGTTAGCTCTCCCTCCAGTTAAGGGTAGTGGGCATTCATGGATGATTTCAGTGTGGATTTTCCAGCTAATACAGGTAGTCCTTGGCTTACGATCACAATAGAGCTTCAATTTTTTGTTGCTAAGTGAGACATTTGTTAAGTGAACTTTGCCCCATTTTATGACCTTTCTTGCCACCGTTGTTAAGTGAATCACTGCAGTTGTTAAATTAGCAACATGGTTGTTAAGGGAATCAGGCTTCCCCACAGACTTTGCCTGTCAGAAGGTCGCAAAAGATGATCACATGACCCCAGCATACCGCAATGGTCATAAATTGGGTCAGTTCCCAAGTGTCTTAATTTTGATCATGTGACCATGGGGATGCTGCAATGGTCATAAGTGTGAAAAACGGTCATAAGTCACTTTTTTTCAGTGCCGTTGTAACTTCAAACAGACACCACAATGGACTGTTGTAAGTCGAAGACTGTATATAAACCAGGATATAGTTCTTCAGTAAAAAAAAAATGCATGCACAAATCTTATATTTATATACCCACACTCACATACACACATGTATGACAAAGAGAGAGAGAGAGAGAGAGAGAGAGAACATGTACCCTTAGCAAAAATAATATTTTGTATTTTTAATACATTAAATTGCATGCAGAAATACATAGTTGTTGATAGAAATTTTGGTGTCATCTTTTTTTTTAATCTCAATCTAAGAAGAAACCCAGTTTATGAATGGAGAAATTGAGAGTCAGTCTTTCCTACCCAGAGCCCTGTGGAATGTTACTGTGAATATCCAAAGTGTAGAAGCTATAATGGAAATATTGACACAGCCTTGGCCAGCTGAGGAATGTCCAGCATTTTGGAATTTGGAAGTAAGAGCTGGCTTTTTACTGCATCCAAAGAAGTCAATGATTTACTGTGGATTAGTCCTTCATGTCTTCAGGATGTCAACAGTTTCTGAATTCAAGTAGACGTGACTTCCTCATTACTTAGGCTTCTGATGCTATTGGAAAATTAATTTAGACTGTGTGTGGTGGAGATGAAGGCATAAGCTGCCCTAATATTTTCAAATCTTGAGCATTCCTAATTTATGCCTATAAGAGATGGATTGTCCACAAGAAATGAATATAAACACAACAATTCTGGTGACATCTGCTGGTTGATTGAATTATCAGCTCTCATGTGAGCTGGGGAGGAATTCTTTCATTAGAAGCAACCCAAATGGCCAAATAATGCACAACCTTTCCTGTTCTGTGGTTCTTGTGTGTAAAAAGGGAGAGAGATCTCACAGACCCAGGCATAAACACAGACACATAAACCACCTTGACTTTTTACTCTCTTTTGTGGACACCTCTGTGACTGTGGAGATGTTTATTAGTGGGTTGGGCATTAAATTCTACTTCACCTGACAAAATATTGTAGAGAAATTGAAATTTTACCTGTTTTATTGACCTCAATTAATAATCTTGACAAAGATGATTAGGGGACTGGAGGCTAAAACATATAAAGAATGGTTGATGGAATTGGGTATGTCTAGTTTAATGAAGAGAAGGACTAGGGTTGACATGATAGCAGTGTTCCAATATCTCAGGGGTTGCCACATAGAAGAGGGAGTCAAGCTATTCTCCAAAGCACCTGAAGGCAGGGCAAGAAGCAATGGATGGAAACTGATCAAGGAGAGAAGCAACCTAGAACTAAGGAGAAACTTCCTGACAGTTAGAACAATTAACTAGTGGAACAACCTGCCTCCAGAAGCTGTGAATGCTCCGACACTGGATGTTTTTAAGAAGAGACTGGACAGTCATTTGTCTGAAATGGTATAGGGTTTCCTGCCTGAGCATGGGCTTGGACTAGAAGACCTCCAAGGTTCTATTCTATTCTATTCTATTCTATTCTATTCTACTCTACTCTACTCTACTCTACTCTACTCTACTCTACTCTACTCTACTCTACTCTACTCTACTCTACTCTACTCTATTCTATTCTATTCTATTCTATTCTAGATGGAGTCCTCCCCTGCTGATTTTATTCTGCTACCGGTAGTTGTTGCCAACCATAGGGGTTGGTGCTCATCTCCGTTTCAAGGCCAGCATGATGTCATGGACCGCCATTACCATCCCACTGAAGTGGTACTTATTTATCTACTTGCATTTGCATGCTTTCAAACTGCTTGATTGGCAGGAGCTGGGACAAGGACGGGCGCTCACCCCATCAAGTGGTGCTTGGGTCTCAAACCTGGGCTGTCGGCTTTCCAGGTGACAACCCCAGCATCTTAACCACAGAGCCACCATGCTGCCTTAATTAGAGATGAAGAGTCACAAAATATAAAATAAATAAGAGAGGGGGATTAAAATATTAGTAGATACTGGAGATTAGTATCAATTTTATTCCAAGGAGGTTTTAATGGATTAAGTTTTATGAAATGAGGGTGATCTCATTCCCAAAATTGTTGATCTGTCTTGAAGTCATTTATTCATTCATTCATTCCCAAAATCTTTCAGAAAATCTTCCGAGATTTTTTTTTTGCAAGAATGCCCACATTGTGTGAGATTTGGACATTTATGCTGTATATATTTTAATGAAATATATTTTGGCCATCCAGGGTTGATGTAAGTATTTTAGCCCTATGTGGACGATGAATTGCTGGACTGCTTATTAATAGGTGCCCATTGGCTTCTGCACCATATAAGGTGTTGTTCTGTAAAATCTATTCTTTACCTTTTCAAGGAAATTATATGAGCAATTTGCAGTAGTTAAGATCCTTTTCCTGTTTGTGGCTTCGAGATGCATTTTTTTCCATTCTCTGCTTGATTAAAAAAAAGGTATTCCACCCCACGAAGAGGAAGGTGGAGGATATCCTTTTTAACTCATTAATGAAATGATTAAATGACCAATTCCAGTTATCACTTATCCATTTGGCAGATAAAATGAAACATTTAGTTCACCTAGATTGACATAAATGGAGCTCTTGTTTCTCCCAAAGGACAAGCAGTGATTCTTCAGAAATTTGGAACACTCTAATAAAGGAGAATATTTGTAGCTCAGGGTTGAAATGAGGGGTCCTTGGTGTTCTCTGAGCTTGGTTGTTTTCCTGCAGACATTTCATTACCCAAACTAGGTAGCATCATCAGTCCTAATATTGATGATGTTACTTGGTTTGGGTAATGAAACATCTGCACAAAAAAACCAAATTCAGAGAGCCCCAAGGACCCCTCATTAGAACAATCGTGATATCCAAGCAAAACTGGCAAATGCTGACAGAATCGACAAATGCCGGATGTACTATTTCTGTGTTTCTCAGCCGTGGCTGTTCGAAGATGTGTGGACCTCAACTCCCAGAATTCCCCAGTCAGCCTATGCATATGCTGTCTGGGGAATTCTGGGAATTGAGGTCCACACATCTTCAAGCAGCCAAAGTGGAGAAACATTACTCTATCCTTTTCACATGGGGCTAATTTTGTGTTGTTTGAGAAGCAAGAACTACGGTAATTCACCCCTCAAAATTCCTTGGCACACATCTTCAAGTAGCCAAGCTTGAGAAATACTCTACTAACGGTCTCTTCTGCCTGCTTTCTCCTCTGACTTCCTGTTTGGAGTCTTAGCCCAGGGGAAGCAGCGTTCAGGGTTAAGCACCATTAGCCAACTTTTTGGTCTCCACTTCAGGAAGTTTGCTTAATGCTTAGGCCTCTGGTGGGCCCCCCCTCTCTTTCTTTCCCTCCTGAAGCAGGAACCACTTTTGATTAACAGCTAAACTCAAGCAAGAACCTCTCTCCACAATTATATTAATCATCTTCATTTCTCTTCAGGTACTGGCTCAAAGAAGACCACTAAATGGGGACAGCATTTAAACCAGGGGTAGTCAACCTTGGCTCTTTTATGACTCGTGGACTTCAATTCCCAGAATTCCTGAGCCAGCTAAGCTGGCTCAGGAATTCTGGGAATTGAAGTCCACGAGTCATAAAAGAGCCAAGGTTGACTACCCCTGATTTAAACAGAGCGAGAAATCTGTCTCAAATGGGATATGCTGGGAGGTAGACAGCTAAGAGGAAACTCTATGAGCTTTGCCCTGCTCTTCCTAAATTAATAATCTGCTTTTGAGTGCAGTGAAGGACAGGTCCCCTCACTGAAAGAAGACTCAGTTAGCAACAGCAATATATATTAGCAACAGCAGTTTCTGTTATAGTCCCTGCCTTATGAAATATTTTCACCTCAGAGATTAGAATGGCCTCAACTCTGTTGGCTTTTTGCAAAGTTTTAAAAACTTGGCTATGTACTCAGGTCTGGGGTTCGGAATGTGCTAAGGGCCTCATTATTTGGCTTTACTATTAGTTGATTAGGCATTACAGCTACTGTTTATACATTTATATTGTGGATGTTTTTATTATTTAGTATTTGTTTAAACTGTTTTAGAATTTTAGAATTGTAAGCCACCCAGAGTTACCTGGTTAAGTGGAGTAGTTATAGAAATTATATAAATAAAATATACAAAGCCAGTCTTACCATACTATGAGATTCATGGCAAGGAAAGATTCAAACCTAGTATGCATGTATGTATGCATGTATGCAGTGCTTTTTTTGTAAAAAAAAAAAAAAGGTGCTGGAACTCACACACGTCATACAACCCGCCTTGCCTACCCTACAAAGTTTACCTTTGTAGTTGGAAAAAAAACTCTTCAATTTTTAGTGTATCTAAAAGACTAGGACAGTGATGGTGAACCTTTTAGAGACCGAGTGCCTAAAAACTGGCCCTGCCCCCGCTCCACCCCCCTNGCCCCTGCCCCTGCCCCTGCCCCGCCCCATCCCATCCCCCAACCCACCTGCCCGCAGGGCCACTCACTGCCTCCAGGGCCCACCGCAGATTGCCCAGGGAGCCCAGCAGTGCCATGGCAGCCACGCCCTCTGCCCGTGCCCCGCAGCATCAACTGTGCGGGATGGGGCATGAGGGCAGAGTCTTGTCTATGCTGCCTGGCTGCCATGTCCTTGACTGTGCTGCTCCATGTGGGCCACGCTCGGGGGCGACTCTCCTCCAGGGGGGTTGCTGGCGAGGAGGGGGTCGTGGGGGGAGGCAAGGCTGGGGCAACGGCACGTGTGCCCACAGAGAGGGCTCCGAGTGCCACCTCTGGCACGCGTGTCATAGGTTTGCCACCACTGGACTAGGATTTTGTTCAAGGTAAGTTAATACTATTAATGTTACCATGCACTGAGTGGCTTTAAATTACAAGAAGGCATTTTATTAATCTTTTGGGACATTTACCATTGGCATACCCATTTAGTTTAATGAATGGAAATGTCAGCTTTCTGTGTGGAATGAAATTGGCCCAATAAAGCAAAATTTGGTTGCTTGTAAAAGATTGAATTATTTTTAAGAAGTTGTCAAACAAGGTGGAAAAATTTACATTGGAGTTTTATATGGATATTGATTTGAAACAAATTAAAGTTGAAACTTTGTCAGTGAACAGATTACTTTTAATTTACCTTTAAGTTAAACCCAATTTAATAAATAGATCTGATCAAACCTCATACTCTAGGTCTACCTTTATATCTGACCAATACTACATAATTAATATATAGTATTATTAATAATAATACCTCCAAATCACAAGACATTGCCTTTATTCTTATTCTTCCCCTCTGCAGTTTGAATATAAAGTATAAAAGACTAAAAAGAGATTTTCGTAGAGATCCCAGCCTTTGAACTACCCAAGGAACTGAAACAGCAAAGTTTTGCTGTTGGGCAAGCTTCCACGCCAGCCGCCTTTCTTTCCTCTCACTTTGCCTCTTTTTAACCTCACATCCCACCTTCTGGAAAGGAAGGCAAAAGGGTCGCTCACCCTCTCGTGAAAGATGGCCTCCATGTTTATGTGTCTCCCACTGCCACCATCGGCTTCCACACCACATGGTCCGACCCAGCCAATCAAGCCACGCTCTGGCTGTGGTGCTCCGGCGCCTCATGGCTCCTCTTAGAGGAGGCAGAGAGTGCCAGAGGGGACCCCGCTTGCACCGTACCACCAGCGGGGCATTTTCAAAAACAAACGAGGATAGGAAGGGAAACAATAGGAAAAGAATGCAACTGTGGAAAATCCATCGAAAAAAGATGCTGGAACTCTGTTCCGGTGCATTCTATGACAAAAAAGCCCTGCATGTATGTATGTATACTGCTCAAAAAAATAAAGGGAACATTTTAACATGGAACTGAAGGAGTTTGCGTTCCCTTTATTTTTTTGAGCAGTATATTTATTTTCTGTCTTTATTATTTTTACAAATAACTCAAGGTGGTGAACATAGCCACACACCTTTCTCCTCCTATTTTCCTCACAACAACAACCCCATGAGGTGGGTTGGGCTAGGAGAGAGTGATTGGCCCAAAGTCACCCAGCTGATTTCAATGGCTAAGGTAGGACATGAACTCACAGTCTCCTACTTTCTAGCGTGGTGCCTTACTCACTAGACAAACTGGCTCTCCTATGCTGATGCTTTGAATTGATCTTACCTACTGTCCCACTGGATGAGGGTTGCAGTAGCTCACGTAACTTTTTTCATTTTTTGTAAGCACCATTGCATGATTGTGGCTGAGTTCACATAATACACTTTGTCATGGCTAACTGATCGATAGCCCATTCGGTTAACTGAATTTTCAAGGTCCTCACAACCCGACAAATCATCAGCTAATGCATGGGTTGGTTTGCGTAAGATGTTAATATATGAGCAACTGGTCTGTGGGTTTAGTGGGTCGTGAAGACACAGCTTCCATCTGGAATCACAAAGTGAAGATTCAGTTTACTCAAATTAGCAGTTTCTCTCTCAATGTGATTCTTTTTTCAACCAAATCTGGAGATGCTCAGCATGTCAAGATGGGCTCTTTTGCTTCTCTCCACAGTTTCATGATCTCAACTTAGCCTTGCCTCTCTCTATTGCCCATGGGTACGTTGTATTCTCAGCCATTTGAGAGAAGCGGGACTGCTTTTCTCACTGGCGTGGCGTGTGACCATGTTGGATGGAGAGGAACCTTGGAAATTCTGTGGCCAGTACACAGACAGCTTTTTACAGGAAATGACTGAGTAGAGCTTAGTTCCTCCTGTTGGAGGCATGAGCAAAGCTGAAGCTCCTTGTAGAGCAACAGACAAGTGTCAAACCAAGGTATGGCTTTGTACAACTAATTGGAAGTATTGACCAGGAAGATGGCTGAAGGAGTGATCCCAGATCTGCCACCTCAATCCCCTGCATCAATCAAGGTTTATGGAACTGTGGAATCAACAGAGCAATCTCAAGGATCATCACAGCCACCTACCAGAAGGGCTTACATCGCAATTGTTACGCTTTGCCATCTGAACCTGGTGAATTATATGGACTGGTTTCTCGTAGCAGGTAGGCTGGATCCTATTTACAATTACTTTGTGACAATAGCACCCAGAATGGGCTGAAACCTTTCTTGCAGTTTGGAAATAATAATAATAATAATAATTTTTCTGTACAAAAATGACTTCTGTTCTGACTGTACTCTTTAGATCCCTGAGAATTTCTCAGTGATGTTTTTGATCTGGTGCCATTCTTGAGGTAACAAACTCTTTCATCTCTCTCCAGCCTCTCTGTTTATCCATTCTTCCTAATATGAAATGCCCCTATGGCAACTATTCTTTCTTGAGATGCTGCCTTGGGATGAACCAGATGTACAGGGAGGCTAAAGATTATTGGAGAATTATTGTACAATGAAGATTGTACAGACACCTTCAGACACTATTCAGACCTCTCTATCATTTCATAACTAAATAAAACCGAGAATTCCACCATCAGAATGTCATTAAAATACTCGCTTTTCTTAAAGGAGAAATTGAAAGCAATTTTTCTCTCATTAAGTTGAATAAGAACTAGAAGGGGAAAAAGGGGGTGAGGAATGGGGAGTATACTCAGTGAAGCATAGCACTATCTACATTATCTTGTTGCAATAAGAAAAAAATAAGTATATTTTGAGCTATTCTCATACCAGCTTCCATGGATTAAAGCTCAATGCTCCAACTGCCATAAATGATACAATAAATGTTGGAAGAATGTGTTTAATCATCTAGTCCAGTGGTGAGATTCAGCTGGTTCACACCACTTCGGCAGAACCGGTAGCTAATTTTTTGTTGCCCAGGCCCAGAATGGACTTCCAGAAAAGAACGGTTGTTTCATATTTGAATCCCACCACTGATCTAGTCCAGTGATGTCAAACTGGCAGCCCCTGGGCCAAATGCGTCACATGTAGGCCACGCCCCCCACATTTCCACAAAGGCAAAAAACACCACCATCAGTGATGGGATTCAGATATGTGAACAACCGGTTCTCTGTGTGGATGCCACTTCCGGAAGTCCATTCTGGGCCTGGGCAACAAAAAATTTGCTACCAGTTCTCCCGAACTGGTGCGAACTGGCTGAATCCCACCACTGGTCACCATACATCACAATACATCATGTGACACAATTGAGTTTGACACCCGTGATCTAGTCCAACTGAAACATCCCAATTACAAGTAGTCCTCGATTTACAACTACAATTTAGCCCAATATTTTCATTGCTAAGCAAAGAAATTGTTAAGTGAATTGTGCTCCATTTTATGACCTTTTTTGCCATGGTTGTTAAGTGACTCACTGCAATTAAGTTAATCACACAGTTGTTACAAGAATCTGGATTCTCCCATTGCTTTCTTTGAATAGTACATCACAAAAGCTGTATTGTTTGCATTTATAATCTCCAGGAGACCAGAATGGAGATGGTATATTTATTCTTGCCCTCCTTAATCTGAGTTCAGGAGTGGAGGGCACAGTTTTGTGGTGGTTCTCCTCCTTTTTCCAGGATTGGTTCCAGTTATTATTGGTATCAGCGAAGACGTTTAGCTCTAAACCAGTATTTCTCAACCTTGGCAACTTTAAGATGTGTGGACTTCAAGTCCCAGAATTCCTCAGCCAGTATAATTGGCTGGAGAATTCTGGGAATTGAAGTGTACACATTTTCAAGCTGCAAAAGTTGAGAAACACTACTCTAAATCCTTGCAATTTAACATCTGGATGCGGAAGACTGAGAGCATGGGCTGTGATGTCATCAGTGTAGTAATGATACTTAGTTATAAATCTTGGCCCCAGGCTGACCAAAAGGTTCTTTCTCACTTTCTGGAGGCTATGGAGGTCTGGATGGGGAGAAACAGGCTTAAGTTAATATTATATTTAATACAATACAAATTATATATTTAATATCATTTTCAAAATTTTGTGGCTGACAAAGAGTTAAAGGGAGACTAGTATAGCTATTTCAAGCTCTTTAGCTCTCATCAGCTAGTCATAACCCTCTGGGATTCAAACTTGGACAGCTTGCATGTTAGGCAGCTGTATTAACCTCTAGGCCATAGGCTCCCCCTCACTCCTGTCAGCAGAAACCAGGGAGGATATATATATATATATCTATATGTTGGGTGGAGCACCCGGTCTACCAAATACAAAGCAATCTGCTCTGCATTTCACTCCAGTCTAGGAACATCTTTTGCAGGCAGACATCACAAATGTGATAACTGTAAATTCAAATATCATTTTATATATTTGAATCACTCTATAGTTCCCAGAAATGATGTATTATCATTTGGGTTTTGGGTCTGCTTTGGTACTTTCATTATGTTCTCTCTCATCTCAAGTTTCAGGAAATAGCGGGCTATTAATTTTATCGGGTTACTCAGAAATTCGGAAAAAAAATAACAAGAGCTGTATATATTCAAGCAAAAGCAAAGTGAGAAGTTCCAGTTCTTTCAAGCTATTTTTAAGTGGCTTTGCTTAAGCTGAATTGCCAGCTAGACCAAAGTAACATCTTTGTATATTTACCAACTGACAAAATTGGTGAATTGCCCTAGGGATTTTCTCAGGTTGCAGATATTCTTCTTGTTTGAAAATAGGTATCTCAAATCTTAATAAATTTACTTTACTAAACTTTAAACCTGCCTTTGCTAAACAGCTTTTCCTCATATGGTATCCTCCACCTGTTTAAACCGTATAATTTATCCCTCACCATTGCCTATTCTGCCATAAGAGGATCAGAACTGAAGTATAAATAATCTGAATACTATCTTTTCAGAAAATGTTGGACTACAGTATCAAATGTAGACATCAAGTAGACCTGGTTTAAAAATCTTGACTCAGTCAATGTTTATTGGGAGGCCTAAGATGAGCTATATATTTTGCAAGATAAAACACACTCATTTTCTGAATTCATAAAATCCACTGTTCTATAAACTAACCATACAGAATCACTTAGTATATTAAGCCAGAAAAAGGCTAACCAAAGTTAAATCTAACTAAATCTAACATGTTGTTTGAATGCAGCCTCTAGGGCTTAAAAGAACATTTGGAAAGTTTTAACTGGCTAAAGAGAATTAAGACAGTTCTGTTTCAGCCTAAACATAAAATCCATTATTTTGAGGATAAAATGTAGAGTGAGGTCATTTTTTATTTACTATTTCAGTTAAGTGCCACCCAGCTTCAAATTGATTCTGGCTAGCTCCAAGTATAAGAACAAGATAAAAAATGTATAATGTATATAAAAAACAGTAAACAAGATGATGAATCTGATGAACAACACAGAAGCTTATAGCACACAACAAAAGGACCCTAGTCACCATAACCCAGAGTCTGGGAAAAGAATCAGGTGCTAACTGCTCATTTGCTCGTTTGTGAAAATCCTGGAGTCAGGATAGGACAACACCACCACAAATTTAATCTATTAAATTCATCTATTCAATATATTAATCTGTTCCATATCATTTTTTTCAGGAGTGCTTCTGGACATACAGAAATACTTTAATTTTAAAGACCAGACTGCGGGCCTGTTACACACTGGTAAAACAATTCTCTATCCCAGGATTGATATCCTCTTTTAATCTTTTGGTTTAGTTGGTACATATATTCTTAAAGTAAATTACTTACTACTGTGCTTTTAATTTGCAAAATGAGAAAAACAAATATGGACATTTAAATGTAGGGATAATGGAAGCCAATTTAATACAATCGTTAAAATAGATTTTGTTGGCAGGTCTTCTAGATGTATCGGGATGACAAAGCCCAGAATTCATGGCTTTTCTCTATGGGAATTATGGGAGTTGAAGTCTCAACTCATTTGTAAGTTAGGTTTTGGTTGCCACAATAAAAGAAGAAGTTGAGATTCTAGAGAAGAACAACAAAGATGACTAGGGGACTGAAGGCTAAAACATGAAGTGTGGTTGCAGGAATTGGGTATGTCTAATGAAAAGAAAGAGTGGGATGATATGATTGCAGTGTTCCAATATCTCAGAGGTTGCCACAAAGAAGAGGGAGTCAAGCTATTCTCCAAAGCACCTGAAGGCAGGACAAGAAGCAACGGATGAAAACTAATTATGGAAAGGAGCAACCTAGACCTAAGGAGAAATTTACTGACAGTTAGAACAATTAATCAGTGGAACAACTTGCCTCCTGAAGTTGTGGATGCTCCAACAGTGAAGGTTTTTAAGAAGAAATTGGACAACCATTTGTCTGAAATGGTACAGGGTTTCCTGCTTATGCAGCAGGTGGGTCCCTTCCAACTCTGTTACAGTATTCTGTTATAATACAGTGATATACAGCAAGAGGGTCAAGGTGGATACCCTGAAGAAGCTTAAAAGTCATTATCCAAGTTAAGGAGCAATGATCTGCCAATATCACCACCCAAAATTTAATTTCCAGATTCCTCTGGCTCCAATGAGGCAGGGAAGGGCACATACAGCCCTCTAAATGGTGTTCAGTAAGCATCCATACATCCTAGACCTAGACAATTTGGCCAATGGTTGGAAATTGTAGCTTAATGACACCTAACAAACATGAGCTACATCATCCCTGCACTTGGGACCCAGGACAACTTCTAATTCAAAGCTTGGTCTATTGCTAGAGTCAAAAGTTCTATACTGGTTTTATGACTCATATAAGGAAGCTCTCTATGTATATTCAAAAGAAATGATGCAATCCCCCACCCCACCCTGCTTATGGAAATTTAAAAAAACCCTAAGGGTTGACATTTCATAGGAAACTAAATTTGGTACCTAAGTTCATATCCTGTGCTACTTAAGAGAAGTTGTGGTGGCTAACTTTTCTAAACTTAGGGCCTTTGTGATGCTGTTTGATGACATTATTCTTCATTTTGCCATTGCTTTCAGTATTTCCCACATTTAAAAAAATGAATGGCTTGGATTATAATTATCTTGACATGTTGGATTGCTATGACTGCTGTCATTAAGAGGGTCATCATGTGACCATGCCCAGTTTTATTACCTTTTTTGCACCAGTTGTTAAGTGAACATGGCATTCATTCAATGAGTTCCTCAATGGACTTTTTTTTTTGCTGGAAACCAGAAGTAAACACCAGAAACAGGCGAAAAAATGTCAAAAAACATAGTCACATGATCATGGAACACTTTAAATGGCCATAAATTGGATTTAAAATAAA
The DNA here is from genome assembly GCF_001527695.2 of Protobothrops mucrosquamatus. Taxonomy (NCBI): domain Eukaryota; kingdom Metazoa; phylum Chordata; class Lepidosauria; order Squamata; family Viperidae; genus Protobothrops; species Protobothrops mucrosquamatus. The sequence goes on along the minus strand of NW_015387449.1, from coordinate 100,848 downwards.
AAAGGGTATTGTTTTGATTTCATGCCAGCCAATGGACCCGGCAGCTGAGTCTGGGGAATCAGAGGAGGAGGAGGAGGAGGAGGGGCCTGGAGAGCCATCAGAGTCGGAGGAAAGCTCTGATGAGCTCCAGGACACAATCTGATGAAGAGCCTGGCCCCTCCACTTGTGCTCAGGCTGAGACCCAGATGTGGTGGGAAGCTGAGTCAGACTCTGAGGACTCACAGCTGGAAGACATCATAGATGCTCGCAAACACAGACAGGCAACAAGAGTAGGATAGAGGGAGGCAATGGGGCAACTCCAAGGGTGAAAGAGAAGGCATTGAGAAGCCACACCTTGGGGCTGCATAATAAAAAGGGAAGGTGTGGGCGGTGCTGGTTGCTGAAGGCAACCGTTTGCAAAGGATTCAAGTTTCATGGAATCATGTTCTGTTTGCCTTGCCTGTGAACAATTCTCTGTTTGAATCGTGTGAAAAATGGTCATAAGTCATCTTTTTCAGTGCCGTTGTAACTTTGAACAGTCACCATATGAACTGTGAATTGAGGATGGCCTGTATATATGATAAAAGTGCAGTTTAGTAGCCAGTAGCACCTAGCACTTAATATTACTTAGTACTTAGTAGTACTTAGAAGCCAACAATGATTCCCCAGAAGAGATTTTGTATCTAAGATGTCGCTATTAAAAGGCCCTTTTGTTGTCATCGTTCTCATGCCAGTTATGCAGATAAGACCACGAGCTTGGTCAGTTTATTGCAGATTAGGTTTTACTGTAAGGAATGTTCTTCTGTGTTCCGGGGTCTTAAGCCTTTTAGGGACTTGCATTTTAATGTTAACAATTTGAAGAGGATCCAATAATCCACAGTTGCCAGTGGAGCACCTTAAGTATTGATATTGGGGGATTCCAATTAGCTGTCCAATTCAGCAATTGGATAGCTGTGTTCTTCATCAATAGCAACGTGTGTCTCATCTTCCAGGATAATTCCAGGTGAAACAGACTGTAATGAATCTAGTGTGGGATGACAAATGCACTAAAATGATAGTTTTGTTGAAAGTCAAGTGAGGTTGTTCACCTGTCTTTATCATTACTCTCCTTTCTTTTCATGGCAGTTTTCATTATCTGTTTTTTGTTCTCGGCTCCTGTTTTTGGATACCTTGGGGACCGATACAATCAGAAAATCATCCTCAGCATTGGAATATCCCTCTGGACAACTGTTACCTTTTGTAGCTCCTTCATCCCTGCCTCGGTAAGAGAGATTATTTGCTTTGGTGTATTCCTCTCTGCTCCATTCTGGATCAACTCTTTGTCCTAGTGCCAATCTGTTTAAATATTTAGAGATCATAGAGTGCATGTATCAAGGTCAGCAATATGATGGCTGAAAACTCTTATCACATTGCCAGATTCTGCGCAGGAACATAGCATTTCATTGAAGATTTCAATGTATTCACCCAAGATTTCCAAAATATTGTGGGGTGTGTTGATGATGGTGATAATCATTTGTTAAATTTCCGTTCTGTCTTTCTTGCAGAAATCAAGATGCTGTATATAATGCTCCCCCCAAAATTAATTAATAATGAATTAAAATGGGATTTGGACCATACAGTGGCTTTCTCAGAAGAAGCATTCAAGTAGCAAAAAAGCTGTCCAGTCCTCCCTTATCCTTGTTTCTTGGCCCTGTCACTTTTGCACCTATTTATCCATAAATCCGTTTTTCTTTTATTTCCACACAAATCCATTAATTAAATAATGGAAATGGGCATTTAAATAGTATCTAATGCATCTTCTAAAAAATGTTGGTCTTAAATATGCATTTCTAAGGATATTTTCTTGCTTTGAATTTCCAAAAGTATAACCTGTCCATAACATTGCATTAGGCCATTGATTATAGCAGATATAACAGCTGGATCTTAAGTACTGCTTTAAGTTTTCATAATATTTAGTGGTGCTAGGAATTGCTTGTGTATTTAAGAGCGAAAGCACTCTGATGTTAATTTGCTAATAATTTGCTATTTTTATTTTATGTTGGATTTTTTAAATAATGCATTATTTTATGCATCTTTAGAAATAAAATGTATTTATGGTTTAAATTATTCAGGTCAGAAATACGAAGAAACATATACATTTGTGACAAACAACAATTGCTTAAAGTCAGGTTAACAATCTGAGTTTTAGGTCAAAATAGTATTGACCATACTTTATGATTGAAAGAGAGTAATTTCACAACCAAAAATAACAAAAAAGCTTCTTTCAACATGTAAAAAACAAAAAAAGTGAAGGAAATGATTGGTCCATTAGTGGGGGAAAGTGGCAAGAAGGTGACAAGCAAAAGGGAGAAAGGAGAACTATTTAACTCATTTTTTGCATCTGTCTTTACACAAAGGGAAAAAACAGTCCAACCTATCAAAAACAGTGCCATAAAAAACAGAATAGAAACACAAGTTAAGATAGGCAAGAAAATGGTAAGTGAGCACCTGTCCAGCCTAGATGAGTTCAAATCACCAGGACCAGATGGATTATACCCCAAGGTTCTCAAGGAACTGGCAGATGTGATCTCAGAACCACTGAACTATATTTTTCAAAGATCCTGGAACACTGGGGAACTACCAAAGGACTGGAAAAGAACTGATTTAGTTCCCATCTTCAAAAAAGGAAAAAAAATGGATCCAGGAAATTACAGACCTATCAGCCTGACCTCAATACCTGGGAAGATTCTGGAAAATATAATCAAACAACAAATCAGCGAACACCTAGAGACAAACAAAGTCATTACTAAAAGCCAACATGGGTTTGTCAAAAACAGATCATGCCAGACAAATCTTATTGCATTCTTTGACCAAGTGACAAAACTAGTGGACCAGAGGAATGTTGTGGATATAATTTACATGGACTTAAGTAAGGCATTTGATAAAGTAGACCACAACCTATACTACTTGATAAGATAGAAAAATGTGGGTTAGACAGCATCACCACCAGATGGATTCGTAGCTGGCTGACCGGCCGTACTCAGCGTGTGGTCCTCAATGGAACTGCATCTACATGGAGGGAAGTGTGTAGTGGGCTGCCCCAGGGCTCTGTCCTGGGCCCAGTGCTCTTCAACATCTTCATCAACGATTTGGACGAGGGGATAGATGGGGAACTCATCAAATTTGCAGATGACACCAAGCTGGCAGGAATAGCCAACACCAGTGCTTTTTTTGTAAAAAAAAAAGAAAAGAAAAGGTGCTGGAACTCACACACGTCATACAACCTGCCTTGCCTACCCTACAAGGTCCCATCCAAAAAAGGTGCCGGAACTCCGTTCTAGGCGTTCTATGACAAAAAAAGCCCTGGTCAACACTCCAGAAGATAGGCTCAAGGTACAGGAGGATCTGGACAGACTTGAACATTGGGTGCTATCTAACAAAATGAAATTCAATGGTGAAAAAAGTAAGGTTCTACATTTAGGCAAGAAAAACCAAATGCCCAGGTATAATATAGGTGGTACCTTGCTCAATAGTAGTAACTGTGAGAGGGATCTTGGAATCCTAGTGGACAATCACTTAAATATGAGCCAGCCGTGTGCTGCAGCTGCCAAAAAAGCCAATACAGTGCTAGGCTGCATTAACAGAGGGATAGAATCAAGATCACATGAAGTATTAATACCACTTTACAATGCCTTGGTAAGGCCACACTTGGAATACTGCATCCAGTTTTGGTCACCACAATGTAAAAAAGATGTTGAGACTCTAGAAAGAGTACAGAAAAGAGCCACAAAGATGATTAGGGGACTGGAGGCTAAAACTTATAAGGAACGGTTGCTGGAATTGGGTATATCTAGTTTAATGAAAAGAAGGACTAGGGGTGACATGATAGCAGTGTTTCAATATCTCAGGGGTTGCCATAAAGAAGAGGGAGTCAAGCTATTATCCAAAGTGCCTGAAGGCAGGATAACAAGCTATGGATGGAAACTAATTAAGGAGAGAAGCAACCTAGAACTAAGGAGAAACTTCCTGACAGTTAGAACAATTAATCAGTGGAACAACCTGCCTCCAGAAGCTGTGAATGCTCCAACACTGGAAGTTTTTAAGAAGAGACTGGACAGCCATTTGTCTGAAATGGTATAGGGTTTCCTTCCTGAGCAGGGGGTTGGACTAGATGACCTCCAAGGTCCCTTCCAACTTCATCATCATCATCATCATCATCATCATCATCATCATCATCATCATCATCATCATCATCATCATCATCATCATCATCATCATCATCTCAGCAAGTTCTAATTTGGGATGTTAATAGCAATAGCATTTAGGCACTCTCTAGTCTAGGCGGTTTAAATGTAAGCATTATTTGCATATTGCCCCCAACAATCTTTATTTTTGAGGTCTTCATTTTACTGACCTCGAAGGGTGGAAGGCTGATTATTACTGTTGTTGTTGTTGTTATTATTATTATTTTTGTTGTTGTTGTTGTTGTTGTTATTATTATTATTATTATTATTGATATTATAAGAAAAGGTTTGCAATTAAAATCTAAAATATATATATTATATATTGGTGGGTATGACTGAATGTGCCCTTTCCAAATTCTCACTTAGATGCCCTGGCTGTTTTTTATATCACGGGGACTGGTGGGTGCTGGTACCTCCAGTTTCTCCACTATTGCACCCACCATCATTGCTGACTTGTTTCAGAAGGACTATCGGACGTGGATGTTGTCAGTTTTCTACATCTTCATACCTGTTGGAAGGTAAATCTAACCATGCTCAAAGACTGAGCCTACAATTAGTAGATATATCTTTATTAGTCACATTTATATGGAAGAGCCGTGGTGGCATAGTAACTAGAATACAAGATTGCAGGCTAACTCTGCTCACTGCCAGGAGTTCGATCCTGACTGGCTCAAGGTTGTCTCAGCCTTTACTGAGATCAGTAAAATGAGGACCCAGATTTCTGGAGGCAGTTATGCTAACTCTGCAAACTGCTTAGAGAGGGCTGTAAAGGGGTAAAATCTAAGTGCTAATGCTATTGCTATATCCTGCCTGTTATGCAGGAGTTCAAGGCATCATTCTTAATACTCAAACTTTTATCTGATTGCAACTTAAATCAAAAGGACAGGGGCTAGTCTAAGGTCACCCAGTAAGTTTAATCACTGAACAGATATCCATGGTCTCTGGGTTTTCTTATATATAGGATATCTTGGGGGAGTGGGGTGAATTGTAAGGAATGGGTTCTTGGGTTTAAAATTAATGGGGTTTGGGAGAGGTTGCTGAAATTGGATAGGATGTTATCAGGCTTTGAGCCAGAGGCCTCCCCTCCCCTCCACCGTTGAACCTTGAGATTCCCATGCTGGAGGGATCTTCTGGGACTGACTTGCCATCCTAAGTGATATGCAGTCTCTCTCTCTCAATGCAGGTAGTCCTCAACTTGCAACCGTTCGTTTAGTGACTGAATTTACAGTGGCACTGAAAAAAGTGACTTATGACTATTTATCACATTTTTGACCGTTGCATCATCCCCATAGTCAGGTGATCAAAATTCAGATGATTGGCAACCAGTTTGTATTTATGATGGTTGCTCTATCCTGGGGTCATGTGATCCTATTTTGTGACCTTCTGACAAGAAAGTCAATGGGGAAGCCAGATTCACTTAACAAATGTGTTATTAACTACAGTGATTCAGCTGTGGCAAGAAAGGTGCTAAATTGGGATAAAACAATTGTCGCACTTAACAATAGAAATAGTGGGTTCAATTGTGATCATAAATCAAGGACTCTGAGTTCAGAGATCTCAGTTAAAATCATTTATCGCTCCCTCCAGAATGTAGCATGTGGAATAACGGGTTGAAGTGATAGGAAGGAGGCACAACACAGGAGGTGGGACTCTGTGGCTTTCAGGGCCTCTTTCAACCTGCAATTTCCCCCCTTGCAGTGGACTCGGTTACATCCTGTCGTCTGGAGTGGCGCGTGCAAGTGGCTACTGGGGCTGGGGCTTCAGGGTGAGTCTTGGTTGGTCAGACCTACCTTTAAAGAGAATCCCCCTGGATTAAAGCGGTGGGGTTCTGTCAATCGGTTAGTAGTGTAACTTCTACCTTCTCTTTCAGCTGATTTTAAGAAAATGTTGAACAAGAAATCATGTACACAGTGATGCTGACATAGTTCTGCAATGTTAGAATGTTTGTCTTTGTATGTGATCTCTCCCTCTCTCTCATCTATCTATCTATCTATCTATCTATCTATCTATCTATCTATCTATCTATCTATCTATCTATCTATCTATCTATCTATCTATCTATCTATCTATCTATCTATCTATCTATCTATCTATCTATCTATCCATTCTTGTTTCCCTGAAAATAAGACTGGGTCTTATATTAATTTTTGCTCCAAAAGATGCATTAGGGCTTATTTTCAGGTGATACCTTATTTTCGGGGAAATACAGTATTAAATGTGTCCGTCTAGCTGATGATCTTAACTGGGACTTATTTTTGGGGTGGGGCTTATATTATGAGCATCCTGAAAAATCAGGGTTTATTTTCTGGTTGGGTCTTATTTTCGGGGAAACATGCTATCTATCTATCTATCTATCTATCTATCTATCTATCTATCTATCTATCTATCTATCTATCTATCTATCTATCTATCTATCTATCTATCTATCATTTAATCTATTATCTATCTATCATCTATCTATCTATCATTTAATTTATTTATCTATCTATCATCTATCTATCATCTCTATCTATTATATAATCTATCTATTATCTATCTATCATCTATATCATCTGTCTATCTATCTATCTATCTATCTATCTATCTATCTATCTATCTATCTATCTATCTATCTATCTATCTATCTATCTATCTCCAGCCAGCCAACCAGTCACCCATCCAGCCATCTAGACATACACACACTGTCTGTTTGTATGTTTATATATTTTAGCTATTTAACTATTTAGATAAACTATAAAAATCAAGTGATAATTTAGAAGAAAGTGAAAATGAGAAGTCAAACTGTTCCTCTTTGATGATAGTTTATCAGATATTTAATTTTCTTCCCCCTTCTTCTCATATGCCTCTTTCCTGATGGTGGCTCCATCCTCCAGCCAGTTAGTCATAGTATCACAATCACTCTAAAGCAGTGTTTTCAACATTGGCAACTTGAAGATGTGTGGACTTCAACTCCCAGAAGTTCTCAGCCAGCATAGCATCTTTAGACTCTCTTTGAATGATGGCTGGAGTGGAGAATTTCTCTGGAGAACAGGTCAGGGGGACAGTGAGGTTCAGTCCCAGTCTGCCATGCTGTTCAATCTGCCACATAAACCAACTGTGTCACTGTGTAAGCTTCTTGTAATTATGAACAGAATTAAATGTGATACTGGAAGAAGTGCCTTTATCCTGTATCAGTGGGGATAGAAAGATTCCCCTTGTTGAGATTGTGGTGCTAATATGCAAACTATTAAACATATTGTGCAAGATTGTCTACGACATGCATTCTCCAGTTTCTTAGAACAGCGGCCCCCAACCTTTTGGGCACCAGGGACCAGGGTTCCATAGGGAGACATTTTTCCGTGGACTGGAGGGGGTGTGGTTTTACATGCTGCCTGCATCCCGTGGATGGGGCTTCGCTTGTTTGTGTGCCCCGGTTTCTGGCTTGCCGTGGACCATTGCTGGTCCACAGACCAGGGGCTGGGGACCCCTGCCCTAAAAGCAATACCAGAGGCGATTGCCTGGATAGCTGAATTAGACACCCAGTTACGAGGCCATTGCTGAATCCCCGTACTAGTTTTGTATATAATTATGTGGATTGTGTGTACATGTTTACTTCTCTTTGTCATGTTCTCATCATATGCTAAATAATAAATAAAACATATAAGGAACGGTTGCTGGAATTGGGTATGTCTCGTTTAACGAAGAGAAGGACGAGGGGGGACATGATAGCAGTCTTCCAATATCTCAGGGGCTGCCACAAAGAAGAGGGAGTCAAGCTATTTTCCAAAGCGCCTGAAGGCAGGACAAGAAGCAATGGGTGGAAACTAATCAAGGAGAGAAGCAACCTAGAACTAAGGAGAAACTTCCTGACAGTTAGAACAATTAACCAGTGGAACAACCTGCCTCCAGAAGCGGTGAATGCTCCAACACTGGAAGTTTTTAAGAAGAGACTGGATAGCCATTTGTCCGAAATGGTGTAGGGTTTCCTGCCTGAGCAGGGGGTTGGAATCGATGACCTCAAAGGTCCCTTCCAACATTATTATTATTATTATTATTATTATTATTATTATTATTATTATTATTATTATTATTATTATTATTATTATTATACATCATATGCTTGTGGTAACGGCCTAATTGTCCTTGTTGAATCACTGTTGCGTCTGTCTCTGTAGGTTACTCCTTTTATGGGAATTGCAGGCTTGATTCTCCTAATTATTTTAGTCCCTAAACCAACGAACAAGAAGCTCATAGCTGGCAAGCATATCAGAAACTCAACCTGGTTCAAAGACATTGCTTGTCTTTGCAAAAAGTAAGGTATTTCTTTTCCTGCTCTTGCATAAAAGCCCTTCAAGTTTCTAGTCATTACGTTATTGTTTTTGCATTTCTCAGTACCTGGCCCCGTTGCATACAGTTTTGTTTCCTCCTGTGTAGCAGATCTTGCATATACGGGGAACACATATCTGATCATCACTAAGGCATCACAAATCTGTCTTTTCAATGGTAGCATCAGTTAATATTTGCAGGCACTAGAGGGGGATGTTGGCTTGCAGAAATCTTTTTATTTTCGGTGTAGGCATGCTTTATCCTGCATATAAATCCTCAGACACTTTTCTCTCAGTTGGGGTCTTCCTAATTTATTAGGACGGCAACTTCCAGGGTTCTTAACCAGCAAGGCAATAGTTAAATCTAAAAAATAATGCTTGGGGAAAGTAGATTTAGTGGCATAATTCATTATAGTGCTTTAAGTCTACCGTATTTGTTCTGCAGCTTCACAGATATTTAACTTCTGAAATTCTTATCATCAGAAAACGTGTACTCAAAATGCTCTAAAATCCTTACTGAATCTATCCACTGAACACGCTTCAGATGATGAGTAATTTAATTAATTTTTTCTGACTTTGCACTATTTATCAGATGATAATTTAATGCAGCAGCAGCTGCATCAAGCTTCAGGGACTTCCAAAATGCCATGCCCATCACGATGTCATTATGCAAAGCCACAATTTAGTACTCGTGTCACAATGTGTTACACAAATATGTAAGTCACATCACAGCGTTGTGACACATCAGTTGTCCCCCTGTGCCTTTCCCAGCCTCCTAATAGGCTGAGTTTGCCCAGCACACATTACCCTGTAGAAGCTAAGCAAGATTAAATCTAACCAAGCCTAACAAACAGGGTGAATACAGACCTTGTGCTTTAAGTGACTTGACTGTGTTCTGCAAATGCAGCCATGTTCTGGAATGGCTATTTACTCTTTTTAAAAAGCTGTATCATTTGCTACTCAACCTCTCTCCCCCAAAAGGTGGGCAGCAGACACACTGGGATAAAAATTGCGTGTGCCAATTTTTACATACAGAGGCATATTTGCAAATGCAGATCCTATATTTAAATAGGAATATATTTCACCATTGTGGGAAAACTCTGACCAGATAAAGTGCCTGCCTGTTATCAAGCTTCTCTTCAGGGGCTCTGATTATTCTTGATCATTCAACTGACATGGGACTAGCCAGCTGTTCAAAAACAAAAGAGGTTCACATTTTATTTTATTTTAAACTACCGGTAGCTGTATCCGGCCATGCATTGCTGTGGCTCAGTCTGGTTAAATTTACGTCCAACAGATGGTGCTGTTTTTCAAAAAAGCATGTTTTTACCTGTCACAGGTGTGACATCTATATAATAGTAGGTATATAAAAACATGCATGTATTTGAATGCAACGTTGTGTCAAAATTTCAAAGCAATCGGTGAAGAACTTTCGGAGATTTAAGATTTTGAACAAACGAACAGTTACATTTTTATTTATATATATGGCTTTATTTGTTGAATTAAACAAAATGATATTAATTTGATGGAACTGCACGATCAAAAGATGTTTGATGTCAATGTGAACTAAAAAAACCCTTTTCAACCTGCACTCAATTTGTAATTCTAGGAGAAGGGTATTTGCAGAGTGGAGCTTGTGACAAAAAAAAGTTTCTCTTCCTAGTTATTCTTTAAGGAAAGCCCATACAAGCAGGAGTGCCTTAATGGTCCCAGCAATTAGCTATAATTATGTGAAAGAAGACTGCAACTAATTTGGCTGATTTAATATGATTCACTTGGCGTGATGTGCATGTTTTGCAAACCATTTTTATGATGTAGTCACTGTGCTGTATGTAGCCCCTGCCCCCCCCCCCAAATTTGCAATACATAGCCCCTGGCCCCCCAATTTGCAATTCATATAAGATTGCATCAGCAGGACTGATCAACAAATGGCCAAGTTTTGGCAATATGATTGTCATAAAACTTTGCTAAAATAAGGGGGAAATAGAATATTAAGCCTCTGCAAGCCAAAATATATAATTTCCAGTCTGTAATCCTTTCTCCCCCAAGCAAAACCAATCCAAAGGGCCGAAAATATTCAGCCTCTACCCCCAGTGATGCCACTACATCAACAAACATATCTTCTTGCATGTCCTGGAGGCCAAAATACTTTTGAAAAATAATTATTCCACTGAGGCCAAGAAAAGGCTTCCTCTTTCTCATTTAAAATTCAATACTCAGCGAATTATAGGAATTTCTTTTAACAAAGTAGAGTAGTAAATGCTGTGATTCATTGTCACAAATGAACATCTGTTAGGAATCCTGTCCCAAGTTCTTGGTGGCCTTCATACCAATAGCTTAAATCTGGACTAGAAGCAAACTGGGTACCTGTGTATTTTAACAAGAGGCCACTTGAGGGAGCTGTAGAACATCCTTTTGTCTTAATCCTCTTACATCTTGACCACAGAACTTGGTGCCTCTTCTTTCTCTATCATTTCTTCATCCATGCCCGCTTTCTCTGTCTCCCAGCTGGAGTTTTATAGGATCCTCGCTGGGTGTAACTTGCATGGGTTTCATCACTGGCGCTCTCGGTTTCTGGATTCCTGTGTTCCTTTACAGAGCTGAGGTTGCTTTGGATATTATACAACCATGCAGCAAAGAACCATGTGCAAACCACAACAGGTAAGGCAAACTTTTGTCTTAAATGCTTACTTATTTGATTTTTATCCTGCCTTGCTTTTGGGCCAGCAAGATGGCATATATACATGAGGTTCCCTCCTCTTGTTTCCTCATAACAGCATCTTGTGAGGCAAGTTGGGTTGAGAGAGGGGAAATGGCCCAAAGTCACCCAGCTGGTTGTCATTCCTAAGGGGGGAGACTAGAATTCACAGTCTTCCAGTTTCCAGCCCACCCTTTAGCCCCCACACCAAACCGCCTCTTGAAAAACCTTGAGAAACAAATGGGGATTGTAGGAGATGCCTGGAAAGATTTATGGAATTCCTCTAGTTCTTCTGGCTATTTGAACTGATAGAAAAAGTCCTAAGCATAGCAAGGAAGTCAAAGGAAAGCAGACTTTGTGGCAAAATCCAAGTGATGAGAATACAAGACAATGCAAGAAACAGGACCTTGGATAGCTCCAGATATTTTCTGGCAGTTGAGACTTTTCTCTATTACAATTATTGGCTGGCTTTCTGGGCAAGATTATCCAGAAACCTTGATTAATCAGTACAATATAGGTTGAGCTTTTATCCCCATCAATTTCAGTATTTAAATGAAATTACAAGTTTAGCATGTTGTTCAAACCTAAAATGGTTACCAGATTAGAGTATTTTAAGTGAGCTGATTTAAGTGAGAACAATTAACCAGTGGAATGGCTTGCCTTCAGAAGTTGTGAGTGCTCCATCACTGGAGGCTTTTAAGAAGAGACTGGATAGCCACTTGTCTGGAATGGTATAGGGTTGCCTGCTTGAGCAGGGGATTGGACTAGAAGACCTCTAAGGTCCCTTCCAACTCTGTTATTCTGCTAAATTAGGATAGTGGACTTCAGATTAACTAATACGTTGCTGCTTCAAATTCAAATGATACAATGAGTCAGAAACCTGCCTAAGGAAACTTCTGCAGCAGGAGCAAAATGGAACTGGGCACATTTTAGCGTGCATGTTCCCACAGACATTATCTCAGCAATCAACGTCTAGCGGGGTAGTGGTGGTGCAAAGAAACCATAGCCCTGAGTGAATCACCATGATTTTTTTTCAAAGAAAAAAAAGGAATGACTGCTTCAAGGTCCTGAAAAAAACATAAAGTCTTTCTTGTTTTATGGCATCCTTCCCAAATATGATATGCCTTTCTGTAGTTTGGATGTCAGTTCCAGCCTCCCTAGCTGGCTGGGTTAGAGGGAATTGCACCCTAAAATTTATTTATCATCTGTCTCTGTCTCTCTCTGTGTCTCTGTCTCTGTCTCTGTCTCTGTCTCTGTCTCTGTCTCTGTCTCTGTCTCTGTGTCTCTCTCATTCTCTGTCTCTGTCTCTCTGTCTCTCTCTGTCTCTCTCTCTGTCTCAATGAATGCTGTTGATAACACGTTGTATTTTTGCTTGGTCATTAGTGAGATATTTGGAGGCATCACCATAGCAACTGGCATTTTGGGGGTCGTTGTAGGAGCAGAAGCTGCCCGAAGATACAAGAAGATTAACGCCAAGGCTGACCCTCTTATCTGTGCGGTGGGCTTGCTCAGTTCAGCTCCATGCATGTATTTGGCTATTATGATGGCTCAGAAGAGTATTGTAGTTGCATATGTAAGTGACCAAAGAACTCATATATTTAATGGATGACTTTTGTTTTCACTTAAAGAAGCCCAAGTGGAAGCCCACCTCATATTTACCCCTCATGTTACTCCCCAGAAAAGGCTGGGAATTATGGAATCAAGAGTCCCGCACTTCTAGAGTGTGTCAGCTAGTTGAGAAGCCATTTTAAAGTTCAGTCATTGACCACAGAGAATCTATTGCTTTGATGGACACCTTGAAATACGTAGGATTGAATAATTTGAGCCCTCAAGGTTGTGAGGGAAAGGACAGGAAGATTGCTAGAAACAAGTGAAATGTTATGATTTCAGCATTCAGTACACATTCAACTAAAAAGTATGGCCAGAGGATGTGGCAGCTTGGAATAGATAAATATGGAATCAATTATTTGTCAGTTTATACATCTAGGAGAGCATTGGATTGCCTGTCCAATCAACACATGGCGTTCTGAGTCTTTCTCTGTCTTCTTTAATATTTCAGATTTTTATTGCCCTTTCGGGATTTTTTTTATCTTTAAACTGGGCCATTGTGGCTGACATCCTCTTGGTGAGTTCAGTTCAGCTGTCATTACTGTCATATTGATTTTGTTGATAATCCAATACTTCTATTCTTAGTTCTCCATGCTCTGTTTTCACCTCCTGTCAGGCTTTACGTCAGCAAGTATTCAGGGAGGGGGGCATGGTGAAGGAGCACGGAATGGCCTAACGTGCACTTTTATGCATGTTCATTCAAAATGCAAGACTTGATGTATCTCTCAGGGCTTCAGTCCTAGGGAAGCATGGACTGATTTGCATCATAAAACTAAGCCATCTGCTGAAATTCTGTTACATATGATTACAGAAGGAACCTACTGACCTGGTGTGTGCCAGACACACAAAGGCTCCCTGTGTTTACATATGTTTACATATGAATAACCCATTCAATGTCCCTTGATGTTAAATTTAAAACATAGGAGAGCTATAAAACTATATTAATAAATCTGTAGTGGTGTAATATATTATTCATGACTCCTCTGCTCCTGCCATGGGTTGCCTCTGTTCCGTGGTTAATAGAATCATGATTTGTTGAAGTAGCCTGTCTTCTTGTGTTTAAATGCTACCTTGGGCTATTTAGAGGTTGGGTGATTTGTAGTTCACTGTATTGCAAGGACACAACTGTAATCTTAGGTTGTTGTGTTTTGATAAGCTGAGTTTAAGTTCAGGGAGGTTCACTGAGGAGGGGGGCAAATGTCCAAAATTGCAGGTATAACCACACGATCAGAGTGTACCCCTCAGAAAGCATCATTCTCTTTTCTGAAGGAGAAGAATTCACAAAATCTGCTGATCTGATCGCATGTAGACATAAATATCATCTCTTAATCATGCAGGCGGTTAATGAAAATAGTCCTTTGCTCTTATTTGTTATGTACATATCTTTTTGAAACTTTGTCATTTACAAAGTTAAAGCATCAACAGGCACACCCTTAGCCACTCAGCTTATAACAGTGTCAAAGAAATCTACCTGTAACATTTGTTCCTTCCTTATGCAGGTAGTCCTTGGCTTATAACCGTTCATTTAGTGACCGTTCAAAGTTACAATGGCACTGAAAAAAATTAACCTATGACCATTTTTCACACTTATGACCGTAGCAGCATCCCCATGGTCATGTGATGAAAATTTGGATGCTTGGCAACTGATTCATATTTATGAAGCGTGCAGTGTCCCATGTGATCTCCTCTTGGCGACCTTCTGACAAGCAAAGTCAATGGGGAAGCCAGAGTCACTTAACAACCATGTTCCTAACTTAAGACCTGCAGTGATTCACTTAACAACTGTAGCAAGAAAGGTTGTAAAATGGGCCAAATGTCACTTAACAACTGTCGTGCTTAGCAACAGAAACTTTAGGTTCAATTGTGGTTGTTAAGTCGAGGACCACCTGTGATGGGTTTCTGCCAAATGCTGACACAATCTCTTTATTTTTTTCAGTATGTAGTGAAACCTGCATGTCAGTCAACTGCACTTTCTCTTCAAATTTTTATGAGCCATTTGCTGGGTGATGCTGGCAGCCCCTACCTTATTGGAGTTGTAAGTTATGAGGATTTGTGGCCTGGAGGGGGCAGGGCTGGATGGGTGACAAGAAAGCATGTCTTAGGTGGGATGAATTGGAAATAGTGCAACATAAACTCATTTTATTTGGGTTTTAGAGGCCCTTCCTATTGATGGATTTAGCTTTGCAATAAACTAGAGCTGGATTTTTGCCTTGGAAAAGTAACAATTCTGGCTTCAAGACTCTAGAGCAGAGGTGTAAAACTGCCGGCCCACGGGCCGGATGCGTCATGCTGAAACTGCGCCCACCCCATTGCCAACACGTCATGTGACATTACGAGTTTGACACTCCTAGATGCTCTTAGGGCCATTCATCTCATTGCACCACAGAGCTGTGGTGGCACAGTGGTTAGAATGCAGTATTGCAGGCTAATTCCGAAGACCGCCGGCAGTTCGAGTATCACTAGCTCAAGATTGACTCAGCCTTCCATCCTTCTGAGGTCGGTAAAATGAGGACCCAGATTGTTGGAAGCAATATGCTGGCTCCTGTAAACTGCTTAGAGACGGCTGTAAAGCACTGTGAAGCGGTATATAAGTCTAAGAGCTATTGCTATTCCATAGCCATTGTTACTACTACCATGGGCTTTGGTATTCAAAAGGAATGGCAACTTTGCAGCCAGGACATTTAAATTCATAACCAACATTCAGATGTTTCTTTACTTTTGTGAACATAATGATAAATACAAATAACATGTTGAAAACAAAGCTGGGAGATGTCTAACAATTTATATAATTTGTTTTTTTCTGAAAGGAACAATTAAGAGAAATTAGGAAACTATTACAGTTTCTTATAATTCTATATACTATTTCAAAATATGAAGAATTGGAGAGTGTAAATAGAGGCATACAGTTGAAAAAAATCCTCCCTAAACCCAGGACTATCCCTACCCCCAATTCTGCTTCTGTTTAGTTTCATAACCCAACTCTGCCCGTTCTGCATTATCCTCTGTCAGATATAGTCCTCATTTTCCAAAATATTGTCAGTGTGACTCCTGGCATGGGTGGTTTGCCTATCTCTGTGTTAGATATTCCAGCAATCTGACTTGGAACGAGACCACTTGCAGCTTGTATCTGATGGTGATATAAATCCTTTCAACCTATAGATTGCAAATACAATCAAGGTGCACCAAAGAGATATTTCCACTCTCTGGGATTTCCAGAGTCTGAAATACAGTTTTGTGGTTTGCGTTTTTGTTGGTGTCCTTGGAGGAGGCTGTTTCCTGCTGACTGCTATTCACATTGAAGAAGATTGGAAGAAAGCTGCAGCACCAGGCAGCACACCACCAACACCAACACCAGTGCAAGGTCAGTGTTTTTCTTTTAATTCCTAGAATGAGAACATGATATTATGAATGTGGCACTGGTGGTGCTCCCCAGGAATACCATGGAAAAATTAACTTAAACACTACTATATACCAAGACTGCTATCTAACTATCTATCATCTGTCTGTCTACCTGCCTGCCTGTGTCTGTCTATCACCTATCATCTCCCTCCCTCCCTCCCTCTCTCTCTTTCTCTCCCCATCCATCCATCCATCCATCCATCCAGTTTATATGGCCTCCGATCTATCTAAGAAACTCTGGACCATAATTAAAATAAAAACATACACTTTAATTAAAACAAAAATCCAACTGTAACTGCACTGAAGCTCAATAAAAACACAAAACCGCTAGGCATATACATTCATACTAGAGCTTCCATGCTTACATCTAGACCCAATGTTTGGAGAAAGAATCACGTCTTCATGTCCTTGTGAGAAGCCAATAGAGTAGGGGCTGTACTTAGGGGGAGGGCTGTTCCATGGGACAAGTGCCATAATAGGAAAAGCATACAGTACTTTTGGGTCCTGCCAGATAACTTTGTTTTATTGATGGCATCTGGAGCATACCCAGTCTGCCAGATCTGATGGGGCAGGCAAAAATCATTGGGGAAAGACCATTGTGCAACTAAATAGGTATTATGCCATGCAGAGTTTTAAAGATGACCACTAGAACCTTGAATTGCACTGGGAAGCCAATGCAATTCAGATAGCAGCTGTGTTACATGGTAGGCCAGGTGAAGCTTCTGAATATTCTTCAAGGGCTGTCCCGTATAGAATGCATTGCAACAATCCAAAAGGGAGATTACTAAGGCATGAGTGGCCATGAGTAGAGCTTCCTGATCCAGCTGGAGGTCAAAACAATTTGTGCAGTAATTCTCCTGGCCATGGCTACCTGGAGCAGGAGTCTTGAGTCCAGGAGAACTTCCAGACTGCTCACTCATTCTTAGTGAACAATGGAAAGTTACTAGATCTGAGGGCCCCTACAATTCAAAGTCATTCAGTCTTTTCAGAGTTGAGTTCAGTTCTTCTCTATCCAGACTGCCACAGCCTCCAGGCCATTGTTTTGCAACCTTGGCAACTTTTCCCATTCTGGAATTTGAAGTCCACACATCTTAAAGTTGCCAAGATTGAGAGCTACTGCCCTAGGCATAGGGGAAAGCATCTTGGCAGCGTGAGGTTGAGATGTCCAATTGAATATCATCAGCATATTCAAGATGCTTAACCCTGTGTTGACAGATGATGTCACTCAGAGGTTTCATGTAGATGTTAAATAAAATCAGAGAGTGCGCCAAGCTCTGCATAACCCCACATAGCAGAATTCTAGAGCTGGATTTTCCCTGCCCACCTTTCTCCCCATCCCTCACTGAACACAACTGGAATGTAGGGAAGAGGAGTACTTGTCACCCAACCCCCCAACCCCAACCCCCTCAATTGGTCCAGAAAGGTACTATGATCAATCCTATCAAAAGCCATTAACAGATCAGGCATAGCCAGAATGGATGCACCATTCTCCTCCTGAGTCTAGCAGAAATTTATTTATTTATTTATTTATTTATTTATTTATTTATTTATTTATTTATTTATTTATTTATTTATTTATTTATTATTTGAATTTATATCCCGCCCTTCTCCTTGCGGACTCAGGGCGGCTGACAATCAATTAAAAACACCACTAACAATCACAAGTTAAAATTAATTAAAATGAAATATTTAAATTGTCTAATTAAAA
>NW_015387449.1:64542-80720 GCF_001527695.2 Protobothrops mucrosquamatus | reverse complement strand
GAGGATCGGAGCATCCACAAGCTTGTAAGCAGCGTGTGCGTGCTCCCAAAACCCGATATGGTCCTCTGCTCCCGCCATACCTGCCCCTCCCACTGACCGTACCTATCACACCACCCTCTATTAGTCCCCCTGTCTCCTCCCTCACCACTCCGCGCCCCCCAGACTGGACTGGCCCCGGCCTCTGAGAGGGCTCCCCCAAATCCTCCACAAGTGACTTTAATGCCATCTCAGCAGCATATCCTGGCTTGAACTTGACTGTCACAGGTCCAGATCATCTGCTTCCTCCAGAAACCTTTGGAACTGTCACCTTCTCAACAATCTTCCTTAACCTGGGTAGGCTAGAAACTGGACTACATTTGTCCAAGCGAGCAGAAACCTTTTGAGATGGTCAGAGAAGTTAAAGCAATGTATAAATCCACTTTCAAAAGAATGTCATGGTTCTGATAGATGAGACCAATTAAAGCAGAACTCTAAGGCTTGCGTTTTCCTCTAAGAACATGTTTATTGGCTCCAAAGTATTGGCACGGTCAAAAGTGAAACCAAGACTAAAGTTCCCTCCAGAAAGTTACAGCATTACAAAGTTAAACTTCCCATCCCAGAAACTATGCAATCAACTATGTTTCCCAATAGAATAGTTGGTGGGCTTTCTAACATTAGGCTCAACCCCCCAGTCTAATGAATAGAAATGACCTTGGTTCCCGCAGGACAGAGAATTGTTTTGACTAGCATAAAACTCCCCATTCCCCCCCTTCTTTTGGCAACCGAAAATGAGCAAGATGGCTTCAGCCAGGTTCGTTGCAGAGTTGATAGTGACACTTCAAGTTGCTCTCTTACTAGGCATAGCCTTAGACATTCAGAAAGGTAGGCAGCATCAGAACTTCCATTTATTAGGTTGTTTTCACCAACAATTAATCAAGATAGATACAGACATAACAAATGCCTTTTTGCAATATGCATTTAATACTGGGCTGGGGTGGGAGCTTAGCGCACTGTGCAAACTGCCATTATGGTTGCGTTATTGTTTAATGTATTGTGGGAGTCCCGAAAACAGGTCAGCTCAATAACCTGATTCTGTCTTTTCTGAACACAGCTTTTTTTTTTCCTGGAGGGCTGACTGCATTCAGCTGCTGCAGTGAATGCAATAAAGTACCTTGTGGCATTTAAAATGTTGTTGATGCTGTGGATTGGAGCCCGTTGGGCTCATGACATTATCTGCAGAGCTTTTCAGAGAAAGGCTGCAATCAGAACCTCTTGTACTCCAAAGCCTTTTATCTTACATTCCAAGATTTATTTCCTTAATCTGGACTGAGAAAGATCATACTATAGCTCAGTTGCCCTGAAGATGGATTAAAATTCATTTCTCAGCATCTCTGGATAAACTGGGAAAGATGGAGAGATGAGCACTCTAATTTTAATTGAGCAATTTGCATGTAGGTAAATTAAGGGAGGTTTTTTATTTTCTTTCAACTTTTCATGTAAAAAACAGGAAGGTTGCCTCTTTTTTGTGGAGCAGGGAAAAACTGCATGCTAATTGTTTGGGAAGCAGATATTAGACTTCTTATCAGTCTGAGAACCAGTTCTCATAAAACATGAAATGGCAGCCATAAAAGTCTCTGATACTGGAAGAAAGGCAAAAGTGCTGGGAATCATAGACTTAACATTTTTACTATCCCAAGGATTTTATCTTAGATGTGATCTTGATACCTTTCAGATGATGTTGAAACTATTAAAGACTATAAGGGTTTGGGGAACCAAAATCTAACTTGTTTGAGGGGCTTGAAGGAGATTATTTAGAAGATACCAATTTTGCTTTGGGGATGAATAGATTTGCATATGTCACATTCCTTAGAAGTCTTCCATTTTTAGAATGATGGTTGTAGTCCCCAGCATGCATTCAGACTCCCAGTCCATTTGCCAAAAGAATCTGAAGCTCTCAGAACAAGGCCAGAGACAAGTTCTGATGGTAAAGCTGCTGTCTTCATGGAACAGTAGGTGAATGAGGAGTGCAAAAACAAGATACAGATAGTCCTCAACTTACGACCACAATTGAGACCAGTTGTTAAGCAAGGAAATTGTTAAGTGAGACACACCTGATTTATGACCTTTTTTGCTACGACTGTTACACGAATCATTTGCAGTTGTTAATAACATGATTGTTAAACGAATCTGGCTTCCCCCACTGACTTTCCTTGTCAGAAGGCAGCTGGGAAAGTGACAAATGGCAATCACAAGATCCCAGGACAACTGCAACTATCATAAATACATGCCAATCATTAAGTGCCAGAATTTTGATCATGTGACAATATCATATCATATCATATCATATCATACGAGGGCAATTTGGAAATAAACCTTCATTTGGTTATCAATGACAGACACTCACAGATACAGAGCTTTTATTATACACTTTAGAAAACTACTACATTACATTACTTTTTGACATAATCGCCATTCAAATTGAGGCACTTGTCATAACGTCTTACAAGATTTGAAATTCCTTAGTAGTAGTCACTCGGCACCAAATCTGGGCTATGAGAGGTGATCAAAAACATCCCAATGGAACTGCTTCAAAAGTTCTTGGGTGTGTTTAGCGGTGTGTGGGCGAGCATTATCGTGAACCAACATCACACTAGAAGTGGTGCCATAGAAAATCTCACCAAATGTGAAGATGCCAAAGGAGTACAGCTAGCGAAGTTCATGGAGCATGGTTCAACCATCAATTCAGACGTCTATTGTGAAACATTACAAAAACTCCGACGAGCCATCCACAACAAGCATAGGGGCATGCTGACTTCCGGTGTGGAGTTGGTTCACGATAATGCTCGCCCGCACACCGCTAGACGAACCCAAGAACTTTTGAAGCAGTTCCATTGGGATGTTTTTGATCATCCCCCATAGCCCAGATTTGGTGCTGAGCGACTATTACTAAGGAGTTTCAAACCTTGTAAGACGTTATGACAGGTGCCTCAATTTGAATGACGATTATGTCAAAAAGTAATGTAATGTTGTAGTTTTCTAATGTGTATAATAAAGGTTCTGTATCTGTCATTGATAACCAAACGGAGGATTATTTCCGAACTGCCCTCCTATAACATATAATCAAGTTGAATTTCCTTCTTCAAAATCTCTAGAAGTTAAATCTGAAGATGGGCAGGAGAGCCCTTCTTGTTTCTTGGTAGAGGAAAACACAGATGTGGACAGCAAGGCACTCTGGCTTAGGGAATTCCTTCTGTTTGCAATCTATTGTAGAAAAACACTTTTGTTTGTCTGAAATGGTCTTTCGCCCAAGCAATAAACAGCATTGTGTCTTTTGACAAAAGAGAGGGCTGATTTTCCAGTCCAGATTTTTCTGTGGAAGCAAATGTACCAGAGGCTGAAGATGGGGGCTATTTTCTTGGAGCTCCTTTTATTTTTATGAAATGGGCAAGGGAGTTTTGAGCCTTCCTTCATGCGACATTCAGCAGGTTTCCCAGACAACGAGACCCCTGAGTCTGAGGCTGAGTCTACAGTTTCCCAAGGGGCTTGTCACTCAGGAAACAGGGCAGGAGGACCTGCCAAGGGCCGTAATGGTTAGTATTTCCAGTAGGAATGTATTTTAGGCGTTACATTAATTTCAAAATATTTGCTTGCCTCATTTAAAAGAAGAAGTCAAGCTGCCCTCCAAAACCACTTCAGAGAAATTAGCTGCAAAAAGAAATGACTCCCCATTTTGAGGGAGTACAAATCTTTTATTAAGTGGAAATGATGAAGTTATTTTAGCACTATATTAAAACCAGAAGCAACTTAAAAATAAATGACTACTGGGATCCCTGTTGTGGCACCCATGAGGCACCAACTGCTCACACATGTCTATACTGGTACATACCTGCCTCTTTCCACTTTGTCTTTTTTTTTTTTTTTAGAAATTAAAGTTTGTTTTAACTTTAAATTACACAGCAAGCTGCAGATCATCAACTTCCAAACCCCAAATTTATTTCTCAAAATGACCTGGGATTCCACGTAACCGCCACAAGTATTGTTAGAAAATAAAAATGGTGAGGGGATGCTGTCCAGGTTTTTGTAAATGTGCATACTTGCCTTAAGGAAAAGACTAAAGTGAACTTATAGGCGTCGGTTACAAGCCATGATGACATCAGCCAGAAAATATAACCCATATCTTTTGTGAGATGTCATCAAATGTGTGTTGACATTTGCCATCTTCCCCCAAAGATACACGACCAAAGTAAGGCGTGGGCCATTTATTTATTTATTTATTTATTTCTACCCCACCATTATTTTTTCAAATAACTCAAGGCACAAACATATCCCACACATCTTCTTCCTCCTATTTTTCCCCACAACAACAACCCTGTCAGGTAGGTGAGTTGGGTTGAGAGAGAGTGACTGGCCCCAAATCACCCAGCTGGCTTTCATAGCTAAGGCGAAACGTGAACTCACGACTGCCTGCTTTCTAGCCTGGTGCCTTAACCACTACTAGCCCAAACTGGCTTTCAAGCAGTGAGTTGATAATAAACACCTTTCTTCATTTGTTCTTCAGTATGGTGGTTTTTGCAACCAGCCACTTCTATTGTGGCGACCATTTTGTAAACTGGGCATGCTCCAATGGCAGCTCTTTCCTATTGACTGCATTTATAATGAGGTTTTGGGCCCTTTGAAGTTTGGACTCCTTTTAAAACAGACATGTAAAGAAATGGCAGTTTAGGTCTTTTCTTCGTTTTTCACTTATTTTTGACTCTTCTTGGAACCTCTTGTTTCAGGCATTGAAAACAAAAGCTACAACTTTCAGGGAGAAAGGCAACCTGAGCTTTCTACCTCAGTTCCCACTTCTGTTCTTGCAAAGAAGGAGAACGCCTGAAAATGACACATCCTCCATGTTAAGTGGATGGTGACAGCAGCAATGCTTCCGTGATCGACTTCTTAGCTTGGCACTGAAAATGTGCTCCAATTTCTTCATCTCAGAATCGCCATACGAGCCTGCCAAGGAATCTAGTGGGGGTAGAAGGCAGATCTATCTGCATACACAACATAAACATTGTGAACCATTGAAACAATGGGATGTGATTTGTCTTCTGTTTAAATTTGGAATATAGTAAAATGGTTGTTCCTCCTGCTGGGACTCTAGCTATGTGGAGAACATGTTTGTGTATTTTGCGATGAATCCTTTGGGCTGTCATCTCCCCAATCTTTGCAAACAAAATCTTTCCTCCTTATTAACTTGTCAAAAAAGGAAAGAAATGTAATACAGGTAGTCCTTGATTTATGACCTGTTCCACAATTGGGACCAGAATTTCCACTGCCAACCAAGGGGTTTGCTAAGGGAGTCATGCTCAATTTCATAATCTTTTTTTGCAATGGCTGTTAAGTGAATCATGTGGTCATTAAACAAATCCAGCTGTCCCCCTTGACTTTACCTGTTGGAAGCATGCTGGGAAGATCGCAAATGGCGTTCACATGATCCTGGGATGCTGCAACTGTCATAAATGCATGCTGGTTGCCAAGTGCCTGAATTTTGACCACATGAATCTACAACAGCCATAAGTGTGAGGAACAGTCATAAGTCACTTTTGTTAGTGCCATTGTAACTTCAAATGGTTACTAAACAAATGGCTGTAAGTCAAGGACTACCTGTAGACTTTTGTCATTAGTGGCAGGGCAAGGATTATTTTATCATCTCAGCCTCTCTTCAGAATCACATCATTATCTACTGTTTCTTCAGGCATTTTAGGTCCGTAGAAGCAAGTTGGCTAATGTTTGTTACCCTGAATGATAATATGTTAATATCTGACTTTTATTCTTTTAATTATATTGTATTCAGTTTTTAAATTTATTTTTGAACACCACTTTTGCATCTTGCAACTAGGAACAAGGGTGGTGCACAAAAATATTTATATCATCCAGACTTACATTAGAAGAATGGCAGGATAAAAATACAATAAATCAATAAATCAATGGACAAATGGTGCATTAGACTGAAATCTAGCCATAGAACAGAATAAGGTTTTATCTTTCCAGTATTTGCAGACTGATGACTCACAAGCAAGGTTTTATGTTCACACTTTGGTCTCCATAAATCTGTTTTATATCTTGTGGTCCATAAGGCAATACAGAAAAACAACAGCCATCCAGATGCGTTATTGTTGCACTTCATGAAGATGGATAGAAGATGCTTTTGACATGAAATGGTGAAGGGTGTTGGTTTTCTTATGGGGATTCTCACTACTTCCAGTATTTGTCCCAAAAGTATTTTTTTATTTAGTGCTAAGCTATCCTGGCATCTTTCTGAAACATCTAATACTGCAGAGCCATGAAACAATCTCCTACTGAAAAGTTCATATAAAAAATTGGACAGATATTTGCCACTATTGCAAATTTGGAAAGTGTCTATTTTCTGTTGTGACTCCAGACCCAGACTTAGATTGATTGGTGACGACGCTAGCTAGATCCAGATTTGCTGTGACATGGACTGAGGAGCCGAAGACTTAGCATAGTCCTAAAATCAGAATAAAATGTCTTGGTTGCAAGGGAGTTTGGGGGTTTGGTGTATTTGTTGAGAGTTAGCTGACAACGTTCAAGTGGGAAGGTCAGCTAACTTGTTTTAGCTTAGGGTACAGTCCAGGTGTACATGTTTCCAAGCAGGTGGGATTAGGTCTTGACAGCATTTCTTGGTCAATCCAATCATCATCAACATGCTGAGTTTTCCTGCTTCGCAACAGAAGTAGTGTTTTTCCTCCTCTGTTGGCATAAGCAGAGCAATCTGGTCTGCTCCATTCCATTTTACTCTAATGCCCCCATCCCAGGTGGCTAGTGTGTGTGTATTGCTGGGCATGCCTCCAATGCTTCAAGTGCCATTTCATTCTGAGCTATTGGGCCATTTTTAAAATTTAGTTTCAGTTTCTTTTTAACTAAATCACGGGTCTCAAACTTGCTGCATCACGTGACATGTCGCGATGTATCGCGACTTTTTTTGCATTGCTGAAGGTGGGGTGGGTGTAGCCTTCACATGATGCAACCGGCCAGTTGGCCGGCACTTTGACACTCCTGAACTAAACTGATGGGAATTTTGCCAAGTTTCCACTTTGAACTTAAGTGACAAGATCTGTAAAACTCCATTAGAAGTATCTGTGGCTCAGGGTTGAATTGTGGAATACTCCCTGAGCTTGGTTGTTTGCTTGTAGAATTTGCTTGCAGATGTTTCATTACTCAACAAGGTAACACCATCAATGAAAAAAAATCTGCACTGAGTAAACTGTGCCTCTCTATTTCTCCATCACAAAAGACCCAGCCACAGAAAGGAAGACAATTGCTACTTGCTTTCTTGGCATCTGGGGCACAAGAAAATACAGGTAGTCCTCAACCTATGACCACAATTGAGCCCAACATTTCTGTTAGTAAGCAAGACGGTTGTTAAATGATTTTTGCCCCATTTTATGACCTTTCCTGCCACAGTTGTTAAGTGAATCACTGCAGTTAAGTTAGTAACACAGTTGTTAAGTGAATCTGGCTGCCCAATTGACTTTGCACGTCAGAGGGTTGCAAAAGGGGATCACATGACCCTGGGACATTGCAACTGTCATAAATATGAGCCAGTTGCCAAGCATCTGAATTTTGATGACGTGACTGTGAGGGTGCTGCAATGGTTGTAAGTGTGAAAAAAGGTCATAAGTCATTTTTTTCGGTGCCATTGTAACTTCGAACAGGCACTGAGTTGCCTTGTAAGTTGAGGACTGCCAGTAATCGGGAACCCACCAATTGAGAACTGCATTAACTGCAATATAGACAGAGCACGTTGCTATCACCATGACCAAAACTTAGGAAGTGTTAAAATCTGGAAAACATTTCTTAAGCCAGTTTCATTTCTGGCCAATTTAGGTAGAAGAGACAAGTAGCCGAAGGCTGCAGTGCCTCCGTAAGTGTGTATGACCCTCACAAATTCTGATATCTTAATAATAATAATAATAATAATAATAATAATAATAATAATAATGATGATGATAAAGTTGGAAGGGACCTTGGAGGTCATCTAGTCCAACCCCCTGCTCAGGCAGGAAAACCTATACCATTTCGGACAAATGGCTGTCCAGTCTCTTCTTAAAACCTTCCAGTGTTGGAGCATTCACCGCTTCTGGAGGCAGGTTGTTCCACTGGTTAATTGTTCTAACTGTCAGGAAGTTTCTTCTTAGTTCTAGGTTGCTTCTCTCTTTGGTTAGTTTCCATCCATTGCTTCTTGTCCTGCCTTCAGGCGCCTTGGAAAATAGCTTGACTCCCTCTTCTTTGTGGCAGCCCCTGAGATATTGGAACACTGCTATCATGTCCCCTCTCGTCCTTCTCTTCGTTAAACTGGGCATACCCAATTCCAGCAGCCTTTCCTTATATGCTTTGGCCTCCAGTCCCCTAATCATCTTTGTTGCTCTTCTCTGTACTCTTTCTAGAGTCTCAACATCTTTTTTACATCATGGTGACCAAAACTGGATGCAGTATTCCAAGTGTGGCCTTACCAAGGCATTGTAAAGTGGTATTAATACTTCACGTGATCTTGATTCTCTCCCTCTGTTAATGCAGCCTAGCACTGTGTTGGCTTTTTTGGCAGCTGCAGCACACTGCTGGCTCATATTTAAATGATTGTCCACTTTTCCATTAAGATTTTAATTTCAGAACCATTGATTAAATTAACCTTTCTATTACTATCCATGGGTGCATTTGGCAATATGCCAGCTCTACTTTGTTGTCGCTAGTTTTATTAAAATTCTGATTCATCCAGCTGCCCTTTCCTAGTCTAACTACTCTGTATTTTAAAGTTCCCCAGCGTTATTGTTCTTTTGCAGAGTGAAATAGGAAAGGACCACAGGAGCAATCGGGCAGAAGGAATCCGGGGATGGAGGAAGAAAGTTCAGCCTCTCCTGCAGAACAAGCCTGGCACTTACTCTCCAAGAACACTCTGCACATCTCTGCCTTATTTTTAAAGACCTAATTAAGAAGTGTTTGAGAAGTCTCCAATGAATTAAATACTGCAGAAGGGTTAATTAAGGGAGCTCCCTGCGGAATTGGTTAATAGTTGTGCCGGAACAGTGAAGATTTCAATTACACAAGTGTTCCTTTTCCCCAAATAACTCAAACAGGTCACTTCAGTGAAATCAGAGAGCCTTTGCTGACTCAAATGGCTGCATTTTTTTTTGGAAGAAAAATATATACTGAGAAATGATATGAAAAGAAAAATGAAGCAAATTGATAAATGGATAGTAATAATAATAATAATAATAATAATAATAATAATAATAATAATAATAATAATAATAATAATAATAATAATAAAGTTGGAAGGGACCTTGGAGATCATCGAGTCCAACCCCCTGCTCAGGCAGAAACCCTACACCATTTCGGACAAATGGCTGTCCAGTCTCTTCTTAAAAACTTCCAGTGTTGGAGCATTCACTGCTTCTGGAGGCAGGTTGTTCCACTGGCTAATTGTTCTAACTGTCAGGAAGTTTCTCCTTAGTTCTAGGTTGCTTCTCTCCTTGCTTAGTTTCCACCCGTTGCTTCTTGTCCTGCCTTCAGGCGCTTTGGGGAATAGCTTGACTCCCTCTTCTTTGTGGCAGCCCCTGAGATATTGGAACACTGCTATCATGTCCTCCCTCGTCCTTCTCTTCATTAAACTAGACAGACCCAATTCCAGCAACCGTTCCTTATATGTTTTAGCCTCCAGTCCCCTAATCATCTTTGTTGCTCTTCTCTGTACTCTTTCTAGAGTCTAAACATCTTTTTTACATCGTGGTGACCAAAACTGGATGCAGTATTCCAAGTGTTCATGCACAGTCCTTGGACAAGGCCTATCCTAAGGAGAACCATTCTGAGTTCCAATTTTCAGTAGGATCGCAGCAGCAGATTTTATAAGCTGTGTTAAACCACGGCATCTAATAACTATGGTTGTTTTGCAGCTTCATGTGTCTTGTGAATCTAAACCATGATTTGTGGTATGTGTGAACTCAACCAATCTTATCAAACCATAGTTAAAACAAACATGGATTAGGGTAATGGGAATCCAGCTTCACACATTCCTATCTGGTTTATTTTGCAAACTCAGTTATTGCAGTTTGAAAGTCATATTTTTGAGCAGCATGGATGAACTTAAATAGTCGTGTTTTTGTTCTATAGGATTAAACAAGCTATGATTTAAACAGTAGGTAACAGGCTTCATGCACTGAACCTGTCTAAACCATATAGGTTTGCACAACTTGTAGATCTCCTCAAAACTAACGAAATTAAAAGTATAGCATGTTGCATG
Organism: Protobothrops mucrosquamatus; assembly: GCF_001527695.2. Taxonomy (NCBI): domain Eukaryota; kingdom Metazoa; phylum Chordata; class Lepidosauria; order Squamata; family Viperidae; genus Protobothrops; species Protobothrops mucrosquamatus. Next base: position 70,441 of record NW_015387449.1, on the reverse strand, counting down.
TGAATGCATCCACTAAGTTTAGAACTGACTTTGTTAAGTAACAGAATAACAAGAGTTAAAAGGGACCTTGGAGGTCTTCTAGTCCAACTCCCTGCTCAAGCAGGAAGCCCTATGCCATTTCAGACAAATAGTTGTCCAATCTCTTTAAAACCTCCACTGTTGGAACACCCACAACGTCTGGAGGCAAGTCACTCCACTGATTAATTGTTCTGCAGGAAATTACTCCTCCTGAGTTCTAGGTTGCTTCTCTCCTTGATTAGTGTGTTCTGCAAATATTTTTTCTCTTCACCACTACTTCAGCACTGCTTTTTTCTTCCATCTACTGTAGCTCACCATTCCTTCAAAGTTGTCTGATGCAATCCTAAACTGCTAGCAATTTGACAAAAGTGACTTACAACTGGTGCTTGTACTTACGAGCTTTGCAGCATCCCCATGGTCACATGATCAAAATTTCGGGAGTTTGGCAACCAACATGTATTTAGGATGGTTGCAGTGTCCTGGGATCATGTCATCACCATTTGCGACCTTCCCAGCCGTCTTCCGGCAAGCAAAGTCAATGGGGGAAGCTGGATTCACTTAACAACCATGTGATTAACTTAACAACTACAATGATTTACGTAACAGCCACGGTAAGACATGTAAAACCTGGCACAACTCATTTAACAACTGTCTTGCTTAGCAATGGAATTTCTGGTCCCAATTGTGCTCATAAATTGAGGACAGTGCTGTCCTGAACAGGCAGATTATTTTGTAGGCCAACCCTATAATGAAGGCATGTTGATGAATTGGTCTCATGGTAACAATTATGATTCCATTTCCCATTCATCAAAAACCACAGCTATATTCTCCCATTAAGCAATATGTGAGCTTGGCGGAACGCATCTGTCAGAGAGAACTGGTAAGTCCTCTGAGAGATACCATTTTACCCTCTCCTTGCAGAGGCTATCCATAACAATAGAGCCTAGTGCCCCTGGCACTTAATTAATTCCTGACTTGCTTCAGGTTCTTGGTTTAAAAGGTGGCTCTTCCATTATTGTGACCTAGATCTTCTTCTCCTCGTCTTTTCCTCTTTTTATGCTGTATAATCAACAGGACCACTGAATCTACTGTGCAGTATCTTAAACCCGCAGACGAAAATAGGCTGGGAACTAATCCACTGGAAAAAAACCAATTTATCCAAGCCCTTGGTAAACCAGGTGATGTCAGAGATAAAGGGAGGGAACAGCAGGGTTTTTTTTTCAGAAAGGGAAGCCTCCTCTTCTGAATCCCTTCCCCTACATACATACCTGTAATGCAGGGGTAGTCAACCTTGGCTCTTTTATGACTCGTGGACTTCAACTCCCAGAATTCCTGAGCCAGCACAGCTATACGTAGCACAGCTGGCTCAGGAATTCTGGGAGTTGAAGTCCACGAGTCATAAAAGAGCCAAGGTTGACTACCCCTGCTGTAATGGAACGCCTGGCTGACCTTGGGGAGAGGGGGGAAGAGTTGCTGCCTAGGAAACAATCCGATAAGAGAGGCAGGAGCCCCCAGTGGCTTAATGGTCAGACAAACAAATCTAGAAAAGACTCCCACTAATGGACCCAGCCAATGGTGGGATTCAAGTATGTGAACAACCGGTTCTCTGGTGTGGATGCCACTTCCAGAAGTCCATTCTGGGCCTGGGCAACAAAAAATTAGCTACCGGTTCTGCCGAAGTGGTGCGAACCGGCTGAATCCCACCACTGGACCCAGCAGAGTGGGGGGTGAGAGATTTGTACTTTCAGACTTATGATATTCTGTTAATAAAATAGATTTAGCTCATCTAGTTGTGTTTCCTGTCTTGTTTATCTGGAGTGGTGGCGGCAGCAGCTGATAGTACCTCTTTCAGTGGAATGGAAGCTCTTGAACTTAATCAGTTGAACTCATTTAACAGGAGAAGTCTCCACTGAAGCCCTGCAGGCCAGATTAGGTCAGAAGCTGTTGATCGGCAGTAAAGAAACGTGGCACGCATTTTGACAGTAAAAAAGCTGTTGGGGCTCAAACTATGTCCCCCTCAATTTTCTTCAAAGTTATTGCATATCATGAGCCAGTGAGCCACAAAACTGCAGTTTGAGGTGTTCCCTCTGCATGGTAATTAGCCCCTAAGTACTGGACTGGTTTCAATACCATTTAAGGCTGCCTACCAATTCACCCTAACAGGAAGGGCTATCATGGTTTAAGGTTTCTCTGGGAACTGGAAGGTATAGTTCTATTTCTAGTTTATTTCTTTTTCCTAGGACTAAGGGACAATATTGTTATATGTCATGTTTTATGTTGTGATGTTATATTATGTTATGTTAATTAGATGACATTTATTATATGATTATATTGATCCCTGGAACACAGGATATAGAATACATTCTATATGCAGGTAGTTCTTGACTTACGACCATAATTGAGACTACAAGTTTGGTCATAAGTTGTGATAGTCGTAAAGCAGGTAACCAAAGACCATACCTGATTTCACAACCTTTTTTGTGGCAGTTATTATGTGAATGTCATGGTTGTTAAATGGACACAATGGCTGTTAAGCAAACCCATTGTTTGCTATGGAACAGTTTTTGCTAGAAACCAGAAGTAAATGCTGGTTTCTGGCAAAAATGTTGTAAACTGTGGTCACATAATCATGAAGCACTGCAAACAGTCATAATCACGAGCTAATTGCCGAGCACCCAAAATCAGTAATGTGACTGCTGCCAGGGGGACAGTGATCAGAACATTGTATCTTGGTTGTAACTCCCTTTTTTCAGGTCTGTTATAACTTTGAATGGTTGCTAAGTCACCAATCGTAGCTAGAGGGCTACTTATATACTGCTCACAAAAATAAAGGGAACATTTTAACATGGAACTGAAGGAGTTTGCGTTCCCTTTATTTTTGTGAGCAGTATATTTTAGAATCTATTCAGGAGTTCCCCAACACAGATAGTCCTCGACCCCAACTGAACTTAAAATTTTTGTTGCTAAGCAAGACAGTAATTGAGTTCTTTTGCCCCATTTTAAAACCTTTCTTGTTACAGTTACTGTATGTGAATCATTGCAGTTATTAAGTAACACTAAGTTTATTTATTCATAAAATTTATTGGCCACCCATTTTAGCACAGGGTAACATTAAGTTGTTACTTGAACCTGTCTCCCCCATTGACTTTGCTTGTCAGACGGTCGCCAAAGGTGATCATATAACCCTAGAACACTGTGACCATCATAAATACATGCTAATTGCCAAATGTCTGGATTTTGATCACATGACCAGGGCTACAGCGGTGGTGTGAAAAACAGTGATAAGACATTTTTTTTCAGAGCCATTGTAACTTTGAATGGTCAAGGACTTACAAATGGTTGTAAGTCAAGGACTACCTATAGCAGTGATGGCGAACCTTTTAGAGACCGAGTGCCCAAAAACTGGCCTCGCCCCCCACTCCACCCCCTGCCCCGCCCCCGCTCTGCCCCTCATCCCCCACCCCGCCTGCCCACAGGACTACTCACCGCCTCCAGGGCCCACCGCAGATCACCCAGGAAGCCCAGCAGCGCTATGGCGGCCATACCCTCTGCCCGCGCCCTGCAGCATCAACTGCATGATGGGGTGTGAGGGCAGAATCTTGTCTACGCTGCCTGGCTGCCATGTCCTTGGCTGCGCTGCTCCGTGTGGGCCACTGTTGAGGGCGACTCTCCTTCAGGGGTGCTGCTGGAGAGGAGGGGGTCACGGGAGGCGGCAAGGCTGGGGCAACGTCACGTGTGCCCACAGAGAGGGCTCTGGGTGCCGCCTCTGGCATCCGTTCCATAGGTTCGCCACCACTGACCTATAGACTGCCCAGAAGCAAGATAGCGAACCATGGAAATGACCTGGGAGAAACCATTTTTAGAAACCATTACAAAAATGAAACGTGCAGAAATATGCTTTGAGCTGAGAGAGAAGGGAAAAATATTAGGAAGGGACTCAGAATGGCTTTTCCCTGACTTCCTGGAGCAGGGGTAGGCAACCTTGGCTCTTTTATGACTTGTGGACTTCAACTCCCAGAAGCCATGCTGGCTCAGGAATTCTGGGAATTGAAGTCCACGAGTCATAAAAGAGCCAAGGTTGCCTACTCCTGTCCTGGAGTATAAGAAGGGGAAAATCTATGATCAGACTTGCTGTTGCTGTAGTCTGTCTCAATAACATATTTTAGTTCTAGTCTCTGTGAGTCCCTTCAACTTGCAGCGCTAAGTCATGCTGGAATACAAGCCAACGCATTAGCAAAAGTGCTCTAAATGGAAATGGCTAGGATGAATTGGTCTTGACTGACTTTAAATCTTTAAACATTTCTACGTTATAAGTCTGTATGTCTGCATAATTATATGTAATTTATCGCGTTTATCCTAGAGAGTAAACTGAACAATTGAATCCATAAATATTTTTGGCAGTTTCTTAATATTTCCCTTCATCTTCTGAAAGCCCATAATTAGCAATTTAATTAATTGCATCAGACTGCTGTAATTTGTTATTCCAAAGTGGATATGATTTTTCCACTCTTCCTTCTTTCCAAATAAAATAAGCTTTTCTTATCTATTGTCTATGTCAACATTGTCATATACCAGGATGGTACTGTACTTTACAGCCATTTTTACAAACCTGAGAATCCTCCGGATTTCAGTTCCCAGAATTCCCCAGCCAGCATAGCCATTGCTGAGAATTCTGGAAATTGAAGTTTGTAGCATCCACATAGGACAGTGATGGCGAACCTTTTAGAGACCGAGTGCCCAAACTGCAACCCAAAACCCACTTATGCATCATCGAGTGCTGGGTGGGGGTGGCCCATTGGGTGGGCGTGGCTGTGGTGGTAACGGCAGACTGGGTGGGACTAAAAAGTTCAATCAATCAATTCCAACTTTGCAAGATCTTTTTTCCCCGCAAGAAGTTGAAATTGACTGATTGAACCTTTTTTTTTTGCACACGGTGGCGGAGGCCTAAAGCGAAAAGGTTTTATAAAACCCAGCTGAAGGCCTAGGACTGGGGTGACGGCACACGTGCCCATAGAGAGGGCTCTGAGTGCCGCCTCTGGCACCCGTGCCATAGGTTCACCCCCACTGACATAGGAGAGGACTATTTTATAAAGTGACAGTGTGCAACACCAATTTGCTCACAGTTAATAAAACTAGAAATCCAGGGAAGGGATAGAAGACTGTAGTATGTCTAGTTTAATGAAGAGAAGGACGAGTAGTGACATGATAGCAGTGTTTCAATATCTCAGGGGTTGCCACAAAGCACCTGAAGGCAGGACAAGAAGCAACGGATGGAAACCAACCAAAGAGAGAAGCAACCTAGAACTAAGGAGAAACTTCCTGACAGTGAGAACAATTAACCAGTGGAACAACCTGCCTCCAGAAGTGGTGAATCCTCTAACACTGGAAGTTTTTAAGAATATACTGGACAGCCATTTGTCTGAAATGGTATAGGGTTTCCTGCCTGAGCAGGGGGTTGGACTAGATGACCTCCAAGGTCCCTTCCAAAATAATAATAATAATAATAGAATATGACTCTGAATTTAAGCAGTTGCCGAATATACTATTCTGTCTCATTTTATCACAGATCACGAGCTTGTAATTAAGTACAGCATAAGTATAGGATAAAAATAATATTTAAGCAGACTGCAATATATTATAACATATATTGTAAAATATAAAGAAAGGAATAAAGAATAAAGAAATATATTGTAAAATATAAAGAAAGAAGCCCTTAAAGCAGTGTTTCTGAAGCTTAGCCATTTAAAGATATATGGACTTCAACTCCCAGAATTCCCCAACTAGCAGAACTGGCTGGGGAATTCTGGGAGTTGAAATCCAGATATTTTAAAGTGGCTAAGGTTGAGAAACATTGCACTAGAATAAAAGATTTGTAATCATA
>NW_015387449.1:55150-64357 GCF_001527695.2 Protobothrops mucrosquamatus | reverse complement strand
CACAAAAATGGAAAGACACTGAAATACCCACAGTGGAGAGATGGTTGGTGAAGAGGACAGAATTAGCAGAGATGCCAACATTGATTAGTTTGATTTGTTTAATTAGAGAGAAAGAACAATAATTATATTATTAATGACTAGAAATCGCTTATGGGTTTTTTGCCGAAAAAAGAAAAAATGAAGTTGTGATTTGTGGGTTTGGTGACCAGAAAGGTAGATGATGGAAAGAAGGAAATTATTTGTAACTAGCTGTACCCGGCCACGCATTGCTGTGGCTTAGCATGTTTTTACCTGTCACAGGTGTGACATCTATATAATAGTAGGTATATAAAAACACGCGCGTATTCGAATGCAACGTTGTGTCAAAATTTCAAAGCAATTGGTGAAGAACTTTCAGAGATTTAAGATTTTGAACAAACGAACATTTACATTTTTATTTATATAGATAGATCTAAGGATAAAGCTAAGTAAGAATAACAGGAAAGGTCCTTTGGAAGAGTGGCTAAAACACATAATAATTTTAAAGTTAAAACTGCTGGAGAAATTTTCAGACTAGAGGGAATTGTTGTAGAAGTGTACCTCCGTAGCCTCTTGAAGTTATCAAGTATTGGTTAACTGAGGAAAGCAAGACGAAAAAATCTGAACTCTGGAGCATTGAAATAAATGTATTAAGGTTCTGGCTTATGTATACTGCTGTGAACAGTCAGCTGTTACCTTGAAGACTTCACTCTTGTTTGCAATAAAGTTTCTAATCCAGCTGAATTGTCTGTGTTTTCTGCCACCCCAGGAGAAGGTCAAGCACTGAATAAGATGCTAAGCATCTGGAAAGCTATGATTTATTGCCTAACTTGGCAGTGAGTAAGTGACGTTCTAGCAAATTGGTGCTTTTCAAAGGGTTTTGTTCCCATAGTAGCAATTTTGTGCAGGAGTCAGGTCATCTTCCAGCAGTGCTTTTCTAGGAGGTCCTTCAAGATGTTCCTCAAGAATCCTTTCACATGCAGCAAATGTGCTGATCGGGTTCTGCCCACTGGATTTCCACAGCATCACTAAGCCACTTATCTTCTAGTGGATTTGTGATTTATTACTCTGGAATTCCAAGAGGTTTTTGGGTAGGCTTCAGCCATTCATGCCTCCCATCACTTGAACTCAGAGACTCTTGTTAAATTCCACAAGGAGCTTTATTAGCAAGCACAATATTAATTCTAGCTTCAGTTTATTTTGTTTATTATGCTTTTATACAGCTTGCTTCCAGAAACCACAAAATTTCAAATTCATAATCTCTAGTACATCCCTCAGCTTGATTTTCTAAGTAGTAGGCACCAGATTCTTGCCTTGCTCCACTTTTCAGTCTCTAGAGCAGGGGTAGGCAACCTTGGCTCTTTTATGACTTGTGGACTTCAACTCCCAGAATTCCTGAGCCAGCATAACTATGCTGGCTCAGGAATTCTGGGAGTTGAAGTCCACAAGTCATAAAAGAGCCAAGGTTGCCTACCCCTGCTCTAGACTGAAGTGAACTAATACATTTTGCCCAACTCCACCTTTATTTATTCACTCATTTACTTATTTGTTGCCTATCTCAAATGACTGACTCTGGGTTGCTAACAACATTTTTAAAAAATCAACAAAAATAAAAAATAAATAAATACAGGTCGTCCTTGACTTAAAGAGAACTGGACCGGAATTTTCATCCTAAATCATTGCAGTCATAAGATGAATTAGACCTGATTTTATGGCTTTTTTTTTTTTACAGTGATGGTTAAGTCGTGAATCGCCACGATCGTTAATCAAATCACATGGTACCAAGTAATCCCTCGTGCCCAATGGACATTTTTTTTGTCAGAAATTGTATGCTGCCTATAAGCAGTAACAATGACAACTTGAGAGTATTCGGCTTTTCTTTATATAAGCAACTCTATTTTCCTCAAAGCAGCAAAGCACATAGAACGAACTGAAAATAATGGGAGGAGATCTGGCAAGAAAACAGCAATGGCACAGCAGAACATAGACTGGGGACTGCGAACGGCAATGGAACAGCGTGGCAGACCAACAGTCAGGGAAAAGTAGCACTGAGAAAAGCAGGGGGAGCTGAATAGCTGGTAAAAAAAGCAGAGTTGAATAGCTGATAGGAAAGCAGGGAGCTGAATAACTGTAGTGGCAGATGAAAACAAGTAGCAAGAGAGGCTAATAATAATAATAATAATAATAAAATAAAACAAAAAAATTAAATTACAGAACACAAGGCAAAAAAATAAAAGCTGAATAAACAATAGCATGTACGGAACATATAAAGGTAGAGAAAAAAGGGATAAATAAAGCTCACAAGAAGGCAGGGAGGAAAGGGATAATTACAGAACATTCCAGGACAGGACAAGAAAGAACGCTGCACCTGAGCCCCATTCAACACTGAAAATTTTAAAATTCGACATCTTAAAAAAGAAATGCTAGAACTTTAAAATTTAAACTAGACATATGTCTCCCAATTTTTAAATTTTTAAATGATCTGTTAGAATATCAAATCTCCAAACTGGACATTTAGAGATGAGTGGCCAAAAAATCCATCAGATGGATTTTTAACTGGCTGACAAAACACACTCAACGAGTAGTCCTTAATGGTACTACGTCTACATGGAGGGAAGTAAGCAGTGGGGTACCACAAGGTTCTGTTCTAGACCCAGTACTCTTCAACATCTTCATAAATGACCTAGATGAGGGAATAGAAGGGGAACTTATCAAATTTGCAGATGACACTAAACTTGCAGGAATAGCCAACACACTAGATCAGTGATGGTGAACCTTTTAGAGACCGAGTGCCCAAAAACTGGCCCCGCCCCTGCTCCGCCCCCACCCCGCCTGCCCACAGGGCCACTCACCACCTCCAGGGCCCAATGCAGATCGCCCAGCAGTGCCATGGCAACCACACCCTCTGCCCATGCCCCGCAGTATCAACTGTGCGCGATGGGGCATGAAGGCAGAGTCTTGTCTACGCTGCCTGGCTGCCATGTCCTTGACTGCACTGCTCCACGTGGACCACGCTTGGGGGCAACCCTTCTCCAGGAGGGCTGCTGGTGAGGAGGGTGTCACGGGGGAGGCAAGGCTGGGGCAACAGCATGTGTGGCCACAGAGAGGACTCTGAGTGCCGCCTCTGGCACCCGTGCCATAGGTTCACCACCACTGCCCTAGATCAAGGGTGTCAAATTGCTGGCCCACGGGCCAGTTGCATCATACAGAGGCAGTGCCCACCCCAGCTCCAGCAATGCAAAAAAAGTTGCGATATGTTGTGACATATCACATGACATGGTGAGTGTGACACCCGTGCCCTAGATGATAGGCTCAAGATCCAGAGGGATCTTGACAGACTTGAGCACTGGGCCCTATCTAACAAAATGATATTCAACTTAGAGAAAAGTAAAGTCTTACACCTAGGGAACAAAAACCAAAAGTACACATATAGATTGGGCAAAACCAGGCTTAATAGCAGTAACTGTGAGAGGGATCTTGGAGTCTTAGTGGACAATCAATTAAATATGAACCAACAATGTGTGGCAGCAGCCAAAAAAGCCAATGCAATCCTAAGTTGCATTAACAGAGGGATTCAATCAAGATCACGTGAGGTACTAATACCACTCGATAAAGCCTTAGTAAGACCACACCTAGAATAGTGCAACCAATTTTGGTCTCCACACTATAAAAAAGATGTTGAGACTCTAGAGAAAGTACAGAGAAGAGCAACAAAGATGATTAGGGGACTGGGGGCTAAAACATGAAGAACGGTTACAGGAACTGGGCATAGCTAGTCTAGTGAAGAGAAGGACCAGGGGAGACATGATAGCAGTGTTCCAACATTTGAGGGGCTGTCACAGAGAGGAGGGGGTCAACCTATTTTCCAAAGCACCTGAAGGCCAGACAAGGAATAGTGGATGGAAACTGATCAAGGAGAGATTCAACCTGGAAATAAGGAGAAATTTCCTGACAGTGAGAACAATCAAGCAATGGAACAGACTGCCTTCAGGTGTTGTTGATGCTTGATCACTGGAGACTTTCAAGAAGAGACTGGACTGCCATCTGTCAGAAATGGTGTAGGGACTCCTGCTTGGGCAGGGGGTTGGACTAGATGATATTCTATTCTATTCTATTCTATTCTATTCTATTCTATTCTATTCTATTCTATTCTATTCTACTTTACTCTACTCTACTCTACTCTACTCTACTCTACTCTACTCTACTCTACTCTACTCTACTCTACTCTACTCTAAATGTAATTTTTTTTACTTTGAAGTGGGGGCTCCAACAAGCGCTGGATTGATAATTTCTGCATCCTCTAAATTGGTTTATGAAAACTCTGATTGGTTCATGATAATCTGGGTTCATCTTCATGTTCTAAGACTGTGCGGGGTTAAAACAATCAGGTAGTCAATTTAGAGGCCCTAGAATGGGCAGAGAATGAAAAGAGTCCCAAATTGAAGTCTCCAGCAGCTCCCAAAGTTGCAGAACCCAAGTAGACAATGACAAAACTTGGGAAATTGCCAAGTAACTGAGATTATTTAAAGCTACCTCTTTCTGCTCATTTGTTTCATGTCTGAGCTCTTAAGATTTCCATTGACCTAAATCTCCTGATACACAACCTCCCGCCCCCATATCCTCCAGAAGTGAATATCTCTCCAAGGCTTTTTGTTTCATTTCCTTAAGTTCCCTTGAGTCTTTTCATTCTGATCCAATGAAGATATGTAACTTGCGTTTTGGCAGAATTCCCCTTTTCCCAAGCAACCACATTGCAGAATTTTGCATCTTAAAAAGTGGGGAATTGAGGTGACGAATCTCACTGAGACTGTAACTAAAATAAGAAAAAAGTGGGGGCGATGGGGAGGGGAAATGAGAAGATGAATCTCAAGGTCTGCAGACATAGAGAATATATTTTTAAAGAAAAATGGTTAGGTTCTTAAAGTGGGCAAGACAGGAATTATAGCCATTGATGTTCCCAATGAGCGCATTAGAAAGCAGGTGTGCTTAATCCAAAATCTAGTCAGGCTTAGAGGGGGAAGTATATCCCTTTGGAGTTGTGCCTACTGAGGTTTCAGGAGCTGTACCTTCTCAGGGAAAGGGAAGAGGGATGGCTGTTGTCATCCATGAGTCATGGGCTTTCAGAGGCTCCACTCCATAGATAACCAGATGTGAAGGACGTTGGTAGAAGTTGGGCCCTAGGAAATGATGGGGGCTTACTGGTGGTGCATCCCTCTCACTGCCATCCAGTGATATTTATTTATTTGATTTCTATAGCCACCCATCTCAGCAAATGACTCTGGGAAACAATATCCCCACCTGAGTTGCTATATTCCAGTGGTGGCGAACCTATGGCACGGGTGCCAGAGGCAGCACTCAGAGTGCTCTCTGTGGGCATGCACGCCGTCGCCCCAGTCCTAGGCCTTCAGCTGGGTTTTATAAAACCTTTTTGCTTTAGGCCTCCGCCGCCGTGTGCAAAAAAAAAAGGTTCAGTCAATTTCAACTTCTCGCGGGGAAAAAAAGATCTTGCAAAGTTGGAATTGATTGATTGAACTTTTTAGTCCCACCCAGTCTGCCGTTACCACCACAGCCATGCCCACCCAATGGGCCACACCCACCCGGCACTCGACGATGCATAAGTGGGTTTTGGGTTGGAGTTTGGGCACTTGGTCTCTAAAAGGTTCGCCATCACTGCTATATTCCATCACTGGGTTGGCAATAGAGTTGTTGGTGTTTGAGCATTTCAATTTGCTGCTTAGGGGCACTGAGTCTGGGGCAACTCAGGAGTTGTGGTCTCCAAGGCAACCATCATCAATGGCCTAGTTCTCCTCCTAGCAGTGGCACACTAGATCTGGGTTTTTGTCTCTGGGTGGTTGAAATGTGGCCTGGTAGTGAAGGACATTAATATTAGTCCATTGGCATGGACTGATCACTCTTTGAATACCCTTTGACTCACTAGTGTCATCCCTCCATCACCTGCAGGGAAAAAGGACCTGTATGAGTGGCCCTACCCTAGACCAGAGGTCTCCAACCTTTCCGGGCTCACGGACCGGAGGGAAGGAGAGCAGCTTCAAAATTGGCATGTGCGCACAGGAGGCCACTCACACTGGCACAGCATGTGCTGGCACCATGTGCATGCGTGAATGGCTGTGCACCCCCCATGGCAGCTAGTGGCCCGTTTGCGCTGGGCTAGCAGCACATGCACAAACGGGCCATGGACACCCACCCTGCACTAGCGTCCCCATTCGTGCCCTCTGGAATGAACTACCCCCCGAGATCCGGATGATTCCGGATCTCCTTACTTTCCGCCGCGCCCTCAAGACATGGCTTTTTCAGCAAGACATGGCTTTTTCAGCAAGCGGGCCTGACCTAGGGAGGATTTTAGGCAGGGATAATTTTAAAAGTATTTTAATTGGAAACACAGCTTGTAATATTTGGTTTTAATTCGGCTTTTATCGGGGTTTATTTTCTGTATTTTTGTATTTTGTAATTCTTTGTATTTTGTGTTTATTATTTGTTTTTAATATGCTGTGAACCGCCCTGAGTCCTATGGGAGAAGGGCGGTATACAAATTAAAATAATAATAATAATAATAATAATGTGCATGTGCAAACGGGACCGCAGGCATTAGCGCAAGTGGGGGGGAATGCATGTCCATGTGTGCGTGCATTAGCCAGCCATTTCCATTGCCTGCTGGCCAAGAGCCCGCAGCCTGATCCCGGGCTGCAGCCCATAGATTGGGGACCCCTGCCTTAGACAATTGATGGAACCAGTGGTATTTCAGAAGGATTTGGGACATACCTTGAGGAGCTGATGGGCAGGTTGGCTGAGATCTTGTTTGTTCCCTGGCATGGCTGAGTGTCTGGGGCCTTGGACCACATTACTACTATGTGGCCTCTCGCATTGATTCTGAGTATACTTTATATTACTGAAAAGCTCCAAGAGATGAACAGCTAAAAGAGACCTCTGAAGCATTATTGGAGGAAGACTCTGAATGAATCCTATGAACCTATATTACAGATAATCTCATTGCAATAAGAGCAGCAAAGCTTTTCTCAGCTGTTATTGTGTCCACCAATAACCAATCAGTCCTTTTTAAGGTAATCTGGCCCTGCTTAGATGTGCTCCAAGTGACAGGGAAAGTCCAGCTAAAATTCCTGGGGCTCTCTGTTGTGGTGTGATTTGGAATGAGTTTGAGTTGGTGAAACCTAAGGAATAGAGAAGGTTCTGTGTGGTGTTAATTTGGCTACACATTTATTAGGTCCAGGTCTCTCCTTCATTGTAAAGATGGCCAGGGAGAGGATCTGTAATGGATTCAGGCTGTGTAAGCCCTATTGAAAGACAACTGGTGATTTCAACCTTGAAGGAACTGGAGTTGTATCCCCTCCTCATAAGGCCAGCCTTGAACCCAATAGTTGTAAACAATTATTAAGCTCCCTCTAACCTTCCCTTTTAACTTACAATTCTGATTGTAATTTCCATTTTCATTGACATAGTTGTATTTTATGATTTTAATGCTTTAATGCTATAAGCCACCCAGAGTCATTTCAAAATGAGATGGGTGGCAAATAAATTTAATAACTGAATCAATAAAATAAAGAAAGTGGTTGGTCTATGATTGCAGAGAGAGAACCCAGGAGGAATGGACTATCTAAACCCATTAAATTAGGTTTCAGCCCAGGATTTACCTTTATATAATGCCCAGATCCTGTCTTGTTCTTGTTTTGTATTATTTTTTATGTTATTATTTATGAGCCATCCAGAGTCAACTGGAGTTGGGCAGTGTCTAAATTGAATTGAATAAATAAAGAACTCTCCACTCATCAGACTGCTACCTAAAAGCAACTTGAATGGTAGAAAAAGCATGGTGATTGGTGACATTAATAGAATTTTTTCTGCAGCTCTAAACACTGGAGGTATCATAACTGGCCTAGATTGGAAGGTTATAGATTTCATTCCTTTGAAAGTTCTTCTGAATCCATTTCCCTTTAGCCAACAAATATTTTAGGATCCCTCAAGAAGCCTAAGGCAGTAATCTCCATTCACTCTTGCTTTGTTATTGTACAACAAGACTGCCAGGTCATCTTGGTTAGGGGAGAGCCTCATTTATTTGCTGTTTAGATCTGTATCCTGCCTCCAGGAGCTTAAGATGGTCAAGATTGTCCCATATTCACTCAGGGAGGCTCTTGGGAAATTGGAGTCAAGTTTCATATGACACAAGTCAATGAAACTGCAGTAGTAAATTTATCTCAGAAGGTTGGATGGTAACAGACTTTGAATTCCCTTCCAGATATCCCCTGATCAAGTAAACGTTTTCATTTATTTGAAAGCTTTATAGATCACCCAGCAAATGGAATTTCAGGCCTGAATATAAATATAAATGTACACATATGGTGGAACAAAAACACAAAACATAAATCCTTAAAAATACATCTAAAGAACAAAAAAAAATCAACTAGGTTTATTCCCTACCCAATCAGAATAAAATGCAATCAGTATTAAAATCTCCAGAGAAATAGGAATGTTCTAAAATAAAATTGGAAAGGACTGTTTCATTCAATGCCCTGCTGAGGAATCTATTAGTTAAGGTGGAGATTCACAATGACTGAGTAGTCATGGAGCAACCTATCTCAAAGGTTTGCTCTTGTGGGGAGAAAAACAGTAGTAGGGAGTGATCCCCTGAAGTTCATAAAAAAGTCAAGATATAAATCAGAGTGGAACTATTACTTCCTGTATTTTGGAAATGCACTGTAGTGGTGGCCCCAAACTGGTTTATTTGGAATCATACCACTCTGATTCATTTCAGCTGGCAAACAGCTATTACTCCTTTCCTAATGAAGGAACACGTAACTCTTGAAACACTTCTTCCAGTTCTTTGAGCAGTCTTATTAGCTATTCCATCCAGGATTGGGGGCAACTGTACTCCGAATTAGTTGTTCTGCATACCAGGTAATCAAAAAATGTAGTTTGCAGGAGGCAAAAAAAAATTCAAGATGGTAGCCATTATGATGTGATCATACATAAAAAAAATAGGCGGTGCTTCAATTGTACAATTCTGGCTGCCATCTTGACACTTTTGGCATAATGTCATAAACCTGGTAAAGGTAACTCTGATTTAGCAGCCAAGTTGAAAATGTTGTGTGAGAACAGCCCACATTTTGGCTTTTCAGCTGAATGTTGCCCATCATATTTAGAATTGTCCTCCTCGCC
>NW_015387449.1:48022-52075 GCF_001527695.2 Protobothrops mucrosquamatus | reverse complement strand
TTGATCGCCCATTAAGGGTGATTGCCCTTCACCATTGATCGCCCATTAAGGGTGATTGCCCTTCTCCATCTGCATACAGTTTCATGCCCATTGCTGGTTGGCTAACTAGCAACAGGGTCTTGCCAGCCAATGGAATTGTGTGATTACAAGCCAGGGGAATCCCATAAAAGAGGGCTCCCCTGGCCCAGAGAGCCAGTCCAGATTTACTTTATGCCTTGCCAATAAACCAAGAGCTGACTGTCACTCGACTCGTGTCTTACTGCCTGCGCGATCCAACAGTAGAGGTCAAAGAAATTGGGTGGGATAGTTAAAATGGCTGGATGCCCAGTGGAGTTACATGCTTATCCTTAAAACCAACTCAAAAACAGATTAATTCAGAAAGGCCAAATTGCCATGGCTGATTTTAAGAGTAATGCTTTCTCTTTTTAGTGTTAATAACTGTAAAAAAAATTATGAATGAAAAAGAAAAAAACATACTTTTCTTTAACAATTCAGGAACACTTAGTTCAACAATTCAGCACCCTGCTTCTGTGTAAGGTTTTCTCTCTCCCAGAATAGACGTAGGTGCTAATTTGAAAGTTAGAGTAAAGTAATGATATGAAACAGCCATATAAAAGCACTGCTGAACTTGAATTAGTTCTTTTCAACCATCTCTTAAGGCAGTTGGATATCTGCTTCCATAGCAATGACCTTATCAACACATTGTGCTAAACCAGGGTTTATTTATTAAGTTTTAAAAAAATAAACTGCAATTGGTTGGGGTTCCCAAAACAGGCTAAGCTCTAAACTAAATAAATTACATGGTGGTTTAACATAACGGCTGTATTTGCAGGTTGTACTGAACCACAAACTGAGTAACTATAATTAGTCTCATGTTTTGTGTGAATGTAGGTTCATTTATGGTATAGCGCGTTGTGCAAATAAAGAAAATTGGATTGATTTGTAAACCATGATTAAAGTAGACCCAGCAAGCATGATGTGTAACCCAGCCCATCTTAGAACTTATATTAAAGAAGATTTTAAGGATTCTGTGGCTCACTGTGTTGTAGGAACACAGTGTGTGTGTGTGTGTGTGTGTGTGTGTTTAGTGTGTTCTGGGAACTAGACTGTTGCTTTAAATCAGAATAGGGTTTATTTGCCTTGTCATTTCAACAAGCATTTTGCAAGAACTGATATTAGCCTGAGATGTCCCATTCCAGCTGATTAGCTGAAGAAAAAGATAAGTTATATGGTGATATAGGCATTAAAAATGATGCTGAATTTAATTATTGCATTGACATCACATCTCATTTTCCACCTCACACATCAACCATCTATATATCCTGTGTACATTTGTGGGAAAAGTTGTCCTTACTGGTAATAATGCCTGGATTTCAAAATTAATGTAAGCTCAAGTCATGGTTTGTTGAAAGAACGGCAATATCTTGGTTAATAATTTATTTTTTCCATTCAGTCATGTCCAATTCTTGCGGACTGCCTGGAAAAGCTCCTACAATTTTCTTGGCAAGGTTTTTCAGAAGTGGTTTGCCATTGCCTCCTTCCTAAGGCTAAGAGAAAGTGATTGGCCTAAGGTTACCATCTGACTTTGTGTCTAAGGCGGGACTGGAACTCAGTCTCTTGGTTTCTACCGGCAGTCTGATGCCTCAACCATGATAGTACACCAAACTGTCCCTCTTTCTAATGCTCATACTAAGCCATAAATCACAGGGATGCAATTTGTGGTCCTGAAAAGACAGGATAGGTCCTGAAAATCACAGACAGATTTCCAAAGCTTGGGGTGCAAATTTTAGAGCTTCTCCAAAACTGGTCACAGAATTTTCACCTTTAATGTGACAAAAATAGAAAATGATAAAATATTGTATATCATTAATACTAAGTAACAAATCATACTTTCTGCTTGTAAATTATATGTTAATTAAATTCATTTGTCCTGATCTGCACACATTTTAGAGAATCTCCGTGGTAGCATACTATACCCTGCTCCCCCCAAATTTGGGTTTCCCAGCTATAACCCACCATTTTCTAGCTATGGTAGTTGAGTTCAGACAAAATGCTTAACTAGACAATATAGTTATGGATTAATGCAATATGCAGACACAGTCAGCTATAGATAGTCATTTGAATAGATTAAGACAGGGGGGTCAAATTGCTGGCCCGCAGGCCGGATGCATCATCTGGAAACCGCACCCACCCCATTGCTGGCAATGGCAAAACCATTCCGTACATTGCGCGATGTCACATGATGTCGCGAGTTTGACATGTCTGGATTAAGATGAAGTTTCAAAAAAATACAATTTTCATTCAAACTATCTTCTTGGCAGACAATTCTATAAACCAAGGAAACAAAACAAGGACATGGAGGACCCCAATCATGCTCACTGGGATTAATGGGACATAAGAGCTTCAAAATCTAGCTCTATATCAAAAGGCTGTTCTCACTTCATCTAGTAACTGAATTAACCCATTTTCTGATTGATGATTACAATAGATCACACCATAAACCGGGGTAGGCAACCTTGGCTCTTTTATGACTCATGGACTAGCATAGCTGGTTCAGGAATTGTGGGAGTTGAAGTCCACGAATCATAAAAGAGCCAAGGTTGCCTACCCCTGCCATAAACCAACAAAATAGCTTGGTTGAACATAAGTTACTTAACTACAGGTGCTCCTCAAATTACACCAGTTCATTTAGTGACTGTTCAACGTTACAATGGCACTGGAAAAAGTGACTTATTACCATTTTTCACACTTACGACCGTTGCAGCACCCCTGTAGTCATGTGATCAAAATTTGAATTGTTTGACAACCGACTCATATTTATGACAGTTGCAGTGTTCTGGAGTTGTGTAATCGCCTTTTGTGACCTTCTGACAAGCAAAGACAATGGGGAAGTAACAACCATGTTACTAACTTAACAACTGCAGTGATTCACTTAACAACTGTGGCAAGAAAGGTCATAAAATGGGGCAAAAACGCACTTAACAAATGTCTCACTTAGCAACATACATTTTGGGCTCTATTGTGGTCATGTAAAATTGAAAAATTAATAAAACTTGTTTAAAAAAAAAAGGAAAGAGGCTTTTGCTCAGTTAAATGGCCCAGCAGTGACAATTATTCCATGGGTTATTAAAAGACACTTTGTCAATACATGCAGCTGAGAGGTTTTCAAAGCTTGTGTATTAAATACAGATAATCTTCTTATACAGACAGTGATAGTGGCTCACCCCCGTAGCAGGAAAATGAATTGAACTGCACCCTGTCGGAGGCCTTCCTGCTAGCCTCCATTCCCACCCACCCACCCCTTTTCAAATTTCAAAATGCAACCCACCCAGTGATTTGCTTTGAACAACTTCTGGAAGGGAACACTTCGCTAAAGAAAATTACATGCTTTGAAGGAACAGGACCTTTCCCCTTCTTTCAGTACTTCAAGGACTGCTCAGAAATGTGCTCGTTCTGGAGTGATTTTTGCAGGAGGCGTCACAACTGCTTTTTAAATTGGCTGTAACATTTTAGCAGAGTAATCAGTCAGGAAGGACAAAGGAACGATGATGCTCGAGTGGGGGCAGCCAGCTATTAGAAAACACCAGGAGGCAGCAGTACAGAACAGCGAGTAGCTTGCTTTTTATTAAACTTGCAAGTCTCGAAAAACAATAAACCTGAGAAGGTTGCTGCAATAAATTTAGGGAACTGCTGAAGCCCTGATCAAAGAATGACCCAACTTCAAATCATGTAATATTTTTTTTATAACTTTTGAAAAAAGGGAAAAGGAAGGAAAGAAAATGCATCCAGGTGACAAGTGGCTGAGCTAAAAGTTGCCAGCAAATTTCAATAATAGAAATACCTGCAACAGGTACCAATGAGACATTCAACCTGTGGCATTTCTGATGTTACTGAACTACAACGCCAAGCAATCTTCATCATTGGCCATATTGGGAATGCTACTTGCACACCCCGGATTGTTGCTTATCCCTGCTGTGAACTTCCACAAAGGGGAGCTGCAATAAAAGATGGCTGAGTTGAAAGCCGCCAGTCAGAATTTGAGCCAAGATACCT
>NW_015387449.1:36296-47671 GCF_001527695.2 Protobothrops mucrosquamatus | reverse complement strand
CAATGAGACATTCAACCTGTGGCATTTCTGATGTTACTGAACTACAACGCCAAGCAATCTTCATCATTGGCCATATTGGGAATGCTACTTGCACACCCCGGATTGTTGCTTATCCCTGCTGTGAACTTCCACAAAGGGGAGCTGCAATAAAAGATGGCTGAGTTGAAAGCCGCCAGTCAGAATTTGAGCCAAGATACCTCATTCCGTCTCCTCTGATTTTTTTTCCTTTTCTCCTCACCCATTCCACAATCAATGTTCCCTGCGGCATGGCATTTCTGGTCCTCATGGAGGTGACATGGCTTAACATTTATGCATAGGTATCTCTTGACAGGCTTCCCTCTGAGTTACAGGTATAAACCCAGAAAGGATGAACTGAAATGGGATTGATGATGACTCTAAGGCCGTGTTTCTTAAACTTTTTTTTCCTCTCAGGACCCCTCCCCCTTTTAAAAATTATGGAAGACTCCAAAAGAGCTTTCACTTGGATGGGTTAATAGACGATCACTGACCTTTTGGATCATCGTTTCAGCTGTGTCATCATTTTAAAGATATTTATTTGCATAAACAGATGAACAGAACGATCATAGACAAGCAAAAAAGCAAGGGAACTGGGAGCAATTTCTGACTTCCTGCCAACTTGCCCACTGACTTTGCGTGTTGGAAGCTGGCAGGGAGAAAGGCAATGGGAAAACCGGCAAGGAAGGTTGGAAGTTGCTCAAGGAAGTCTCACCCTGATCTCTCTGCGTTCAAGCTACACTGGGTATTCGCCCCTATGGACCCTCCTCAACGTGTGCTGCTTCCTGGGCATCCTCCCTAACCTATGCCGCATCCCCATGCACACTCACTGCACCTCTTGAGGATTTTCTCACACTCTCGCACAAACTCTCCAACCTTAATCACACCTCTCACAGACCCCTCTCACTCCCTTATCCATCCTGTGTTCCAATATCTCAGGGGCTGCCACAAAGAAGAGAGAGTCAAGCTATTTTCCAAGGTGCCTGAAGACAGGACTAGAAGCAACGGATGGAAACTAATCAAGGAGAGAAGCAACCTAGAACTAAGGAGAAACTTCCTGACAGTGAGAACAATTAACCAGTGGAACAACCTGCCTCCAGAAGCGGTGAATGCTCCAACACTGGAAGTTTTTAAAGAAGAGACTGGACAGCCATTTGTCCGAAATGGTATAGGGTTTCCTGCCTGAGCAGGGGGTTGGACTAGATGACCTCCAAGGTCCCTTCCAACGTTATTATTATTATTGTTGTTGTTGTTGTTGTTGTTGTTGTTGTTGTTATTATTATTATTATTATTATTATTATTATTATTATTATTATTAACATGTAGCACCTACTCACCTGACTTCTGGCCTTGCACTTGCACCTTCTGCTGCCTTCCCCACTGACTTTGTTGTGGGAAATTGGCAGGGAATGTCAGCAATCACGATCAAGTTAGATTTCCTACTGGCTTCCCCACTGAGTTCTGGGACACGATCAGTAAACATTAGAAATGATAATCATGTGACTGTGGCTAGCCATAGCAGTGTGGCAATATGGTGGCATAGCAGTGCTGAAGAGGCCAAAGTTTTTTCCAAATTTGAATCCCACAGGAATAATGGCTCCCAGATTTTGGCTGCATTCTGCAAGTTAGCCCACTTGAAGTACTTTGGTTCAAAAATTGTTGCCCTATGACGCACCACTGTGGCTAATTGAAGGTTACAAACAGACATGAGAGTGTTAGTGGTACGTAGACATTTATCAATATTTACCATATTAATTAAAAATTTAAATCGATGCTACCACTTCTCACAATTGTTTGATGGGATTTTAATACTGTATTCTTTTTCAGCATAGGCTGGCAAATATTTTTGCTTTTGCAGATCCCTCAGAGGGTCTTGGGTGATTCCCAGGAATTCTTAGTACCGTACTTTTAAGAAACACTGCTCTAAGGCAGCGAGTAGCCTTTTTATTTTAAAGCTAGGATCCCATGGGCATCCACAGAGAGTTTAAGAGTTCAGATATCCTATGATTGAAGCCCTATCCTTTCCTATTTGCTCTCATTTTGACATTCTTATATCAACTCTGGAGACTCTCTTGTTTTTAGAGGAGACCCTCTGCTGAAAGACATCCTCCACCAGGAGGCAGGGCCAGGCTGAAGTACCCATAAATCTGATTCCATTCTAATTCTATTCCTGTTCCTTAAACATCATCATTCATAGAATAGTGCCTGTATTTTTAATAATTATTATTTATGCCATTAACACTTTCAATTCTGGAGCAATTTCAGGGAGCTGCTGTATATTTTGTATGCTCCTATTTTAAGGAGACAATAATTTTTCAGAGAATGACCAGTCTGTGTTATTGAAATAAGAGTAATTAGCGCACCTGATTTTTATCTTGCATTGCATGTCCTGTTGATTAGGGAGCTTTATTTGGTGCAGGGGTGTCAAACTGCCAGCCGGCAGGCCAGATGCATCATAGCAAAACCGCGCCCGCCCCATTGTCGGCAATGGCAAAAAAGTCATGATATGTCGCGACACGTCATGTGATGTTGCGGGTTTGACACCCCTGATTTGATTAGTCTTAGGCCACAGGCCTTCTCTGCTGTGGACCCCACTTTTAATAATAATAATAATAATAATAATAATAATAATAATAATAATAATAATAATAATAATAATAATAATAATAATAATAATAATAATAATAATAATAATAATAATAATAATAATAAAGTTGGAAGGGACCTTGGAGGTCATCTGGTCCAACACCCTGTTCAGGCAGGAAACTCTATACCATTTCAGACAAATGGCTGTCCAGTCTCTTCTTAAACACTTCCAGTGTTGGAGCATTCACAGCTTCTGGAGGCAGGTTGTTCCACTGGTTAATTGTTCTCACTGTCAGGAAATTTCTCCTTAGTTCTAGGTTGCTTCTCTCTTTGGTTAGTTTCCATCAGTTGCTTCTTGTCCTGCCTTCAGGTGCTTTGGAGAATAGCTTGACTCCTATGTGGCAGCCCCTGAGATATTGGAACACTGCTATCATGTCACCCCTCGTTCTTCTCTTCATTAGACTAGACATACCCAATTCCAGCAACCGTTCCTTATATGCTTTAGCCTCCAGTCCCGTGATCATCTTTGTTGCTCTTCTCTGTACTCTTTCTAGAGTTTCAACATCTTTTTTACATCATGGTGACCAAAACTGGATGCAGTATTCCAAGTGTGGCCTTACCAAGACATTGTAAAGTGGTATTAACACTTCACGTGATCTTTATTCTATCCCTCTGTTAATGCAGCCCAGCATTGTGTTGGTTTTTTTTTTTGGAACAATAAGGCCAGCCTCATCCCTTTTAATTTTTCAGAGGTCCCTCAAGTTGTGGTTGTGTCAGTGGGCTTGGGGACTCCAGTCAATGGTGAACTATTGAGATAGCTCCTATATGATTAACACTTGCTCTTCACCTAAATCCCTTTTTCATTCTGCTTGAGTTTTGTTTTTTTTTCTTATAATTTTAAAGTTTTTAATAATAATATTAATTTGTTTCTGCAGCTAATCCTCAACTTATTACCACAACTGGGACTAGCATTTCCATTGCTAAGCAAGGTACTTGTGACGGAGTAAATGATTCCGACAGCTGAATTACCTAAATATTTGCCTCTCCTGGAAGAAGACAGAAAGGAGCAATTTGTGTTGACTGAATCACAAAAAGGCACGTTGTTCTCCTCCGGCATGTGGATGCTTCTCTTTCTCCCCAGAGGACAAGAAAATAAGGGAAAGGACCTTGTGTTTTCCCACATGCTCAGAATGAAAGCTGACAGTAGAGATGTACACAAAACTGGTTGTTTTTGTTCCCTTCATCTATTATTTAGACTACATATAAATATTTTAGCATAATTTGACTTAGCTCTTGTCAAATGTGTTGCTTTGGTTTATTGCATTTGCTGTCCTACTCAGAAGGAAGTCTTGTTGTCTCAGTGGGGCATAATACAAATGCAGCAGGCCTAAGGCTGTTACTCTGAGCTCATTCACGATGCTTTCCTCTGAGATATATACTCTAGGCCAGGAGTTCTCAACCTTTTCACCCATTGTACCACTTTTAGGATATGGCAACATCCGAGTACCACCAGTCGCCTAACAAGGTGTCAAAAACTTGATGACTCCCCCCCAAAAAAGGAAAAAAGTGATAAAGTACAGGTAGTCCTCGACTTACAATAGTTCGCTTAGTGACTGTTCGAAGTTACAATGGCACTGAAAAAAGTGCCCCCCAAGCCACAGCCGAGCAAGACACCTGCCTGCCCACCCGGTGGCGCTCTTCCTCCTGTCCGAGGTTTTCATTGTTGTGAGCATTTCTGTTGAGGATTGGCAGCGGGGGTGGGGTGGGGGTGTGTTTGGTTTTTATTCCCCCCATCTGCTGGGTGGCTGCAGCAGGTTTTGGTCACTTCACATGATCCTGAGACACTCTGACTGTCATAAATATGAATCAGTTGCCAAGGATCTGAATGTAAATCACAAGACCCTGGAGATGCTGCAACATTCCAGCTGATCGGCGCTTCTTCTGGGCTCAGTAGAAGCGCCAGGATCAGTGCTGCTTTCCAGCTGATTGGTGCTTCTTCAGGGCTCAGCAGAAACATCAGGATCAGCGCCGAGCTCCAGCTGGAGCCTGGCGCTGATCCTGGCGTTTCCACTGAGCCCCGACAGTCCCAAAGAAGCGCCGATCAGCTGGAAAGCGGCACTGATCCTGGCACTTCCGCTGAGCCCTGACAGCCCTGCAGCTCCAGCCATCTCTCGCTCAGGCCTGTGCGGTGCTGCCACCGGTTCAGCTCATTCCCCTCCCCCACTACCACTTTTCAAGGATGGTCGCGTACCACCTGCCAGATGCCAATGTACCAGAGGTGGTACCCATACCACTGATTGAAAAGCCCTGCTCTAGGCCAGTAGTTCTCAACCTTGGTCGCTCTAAGATGTGTGGACTTCAAATC
Source organism: Protobothrops mucrosquamatus (assembly GCF_001527695.2). Lineage (NCBI taxonomy): Eukaryota > Metazoa > Chordata > Lepidosauria > Squamata > Viperidae > Protobothrops > Protobothrops mucrosquamatus. The sequence continues at coordinate 42,705 of NW_015387449.1, read as the reverse complement.
TCAGAATTCCCCAGTCAATGCTGTCAGCATGGGGTTAAATATCATCAATATGCTGATGACACTCAGTTGGACATCTTAGCTCAGCTCTGCCAAGGTGCTTTTCCAGTGCCTGGAGCAGTGTTTCTCAGTCATGGCAGCTTTAAAATGTGTGGACATCAACTCCCAGAATTCCCCAACCAGAGTGTTGGCTAGGAAATTCTGGGAGGTGAAGTCCACACATCTTAAAGCAGGGGTCTTCAAACTTGGCCCTTTTATGACTTGTGGGCCAAAGAGAGAAGCAATCTGGAATTAAGGAGAAACTTCCTAACAGTGAGGACAATTAACCAGTGGAACAGCTTGCCTTCAGAAATCGTGGATGCTCCATCACTTCGAGGTTTTTAAGAAGAGACTAGACCAGTGGTTCCCAACCTTTTCTATACCCCGTGCCCCTAAAACACTTCTGATATATTCTCACACCCCTTAGAAAAGTTTGAAATAACGGCAACAAATTATGCATATAAACTATAATTTTGAAAAAGCCCTGGAATATTGTCTCGCACCCCTGGTTGGGAACCCCTGGACTAGACAGTCACTTGCCTGAAATGGTTCTCCTGCTTGAGCAGGGGGCTGGACTAGAAGACCTCCAAGGTCCCTTCCAGCTCTATTCTATTCTATTCTATTCTATTCTATTCTATTCTATTCTATTCTATTCTATTCTATTCTATTCTAATTGTCAGCCAAGAAAACCTATGATCCTCCACATATTGCTTAACTAATTTCCCAGCATGTCCCCCTTTATCCCCCAGTATTATTAGCCATCTTGATTGGGACTGTCAGGAGCTGGAATTCAGCAATATCTAGGAATTATATATTCCCAATTTAAGTACAGCTCTCCATTTAGTATTTTATCTTCTTTAAAGGTACAATCTATATTATGTGAACCATTTAAAGGAAAAAAAACACCTTTTCTAAGTGGGTGACTAAGTCATCTATTCTTGGCTTTTAGTATCAATACTAAGGGGTGAGTTTGATTAAGATTCACTTGCGGTTCTCTGGGAAAATCTCAAATATTACTCAAATCTTTCTCGGGCAGCTGTCCCAAAAAGGATGTAGGCAGAAGAAGAACATCGTGGCTTCAAAATCTAAGGGACTGGTTTGGACAAAACTCAGCAGCACTTTTTCGTGCGGCTGCTGATAAAAACAGGATCGCCAACATGATCGCCAACGTCCGATAACGGATATGGCACAAGAAGAAGAAGAAGAAGAAGAAGTGCCCTGAAAGCAACAAGGGAGCTGCCCAGAAATAGATGTTGCATCAATATCATCCTGACCATTAGTATTAAATTTCACAGCTGCCTCTTCTCTTCCTGAAGCATCAATGGCAAATCGATTCTGCACATCTTTAGGCTTGCAATTCTAGAATAACAGAGTTGGAGGGGACCTTGGAGGTTTTCTAGTCCAGCCTCCCAGCTCAAGCAAGAGACCCTATAGCAGGGGTAGGCAACCTTGGCTCTTTTATGACTTGTGGACTTCAACTCGTAGAATTCCTGAGCCAGCCATGCTATAGGGCAAGGGTAGGCATGCTGGCTCAGGAATTCTGGGAGTTGAAGTCCACGAGTCATAAAAGAGCCAAGGTTGCCTACCCCTGCCCTATAGCATTCCAGACAAGTAGCTGTTCATTCTCTTCTGAAAAACCTCCAGTGATGGAGCAGCCACAACTTCTGAAGGCAAGCTGTTCCACTGATTGATTGTTCCCACCATTAGGAAATTTCTCCTTAGTTCTAGGTTGCTTCTCTCCTTGATGAATTTCCATCCATTGTCTTGCCTTCTGGTGCTTTGGAAAGTAGGCTGACTACCCTCTTTTGTGGCAGCCCCTCAGATATTGGAACGCTGCTATCATGTCACTCCCTAGTTCTTCTTTTCATCAGACTAGACGTACCCAATTTCTGCAACCGTTCTTCGTATGTTTTAGCTTCCAGCCCCCTAATCCTCCTTACTGCTCTTCTCAGCACTCTTTCCAGAGTCTCAACATCTTTTTTATACTGTGTTTTCCATCTTAGTGCTTCAAGAGTTGTGCCATAGTTCTATCTACTGTTCTACAGATGGAAATTTTCACAAGAAACAACATCTGAGTGAGATGCAGACACAGCTAGCAGACACAGCTAGCAATAAGCAACGTGTTGTAAAATCCATAGTTTGGTAATGATTGATGATGATGTGCCATTAAGTCACTTTCGACTCCTAGCAACCACACAGATAGATGTTCTCCATGACATTCTGTCCCTGACCTGTTCTTTCAGGTCTCCCAACAGCACACCACTGTAGCTGAGTCCATCCACTTTGCTGCTGGTTGTTTTTCTTCTCTCTTCTTCCACCTTCCCAGCATTAGAGCCTATTACAAAAAGCTAGATCTTCACGTAACATGTCTGAAGTAGGATAATTGGAAAGTGGTCATTTGTGCCTTGAATGAGAACACTGGGTTGGTTGGTTTGACGATCCACTGGGTTGTGGGTTTTTTGTTTTGCTGCAGCTGCCAAAAAAAGCTCATGCAGTCCTAGGATGCATCAACAGAGGGATAGTTTCAAGATCACGTGAAGTGATAGCACTGACTTATACTGCACTGGTTAGAACACCCTTGGAATATTGCATCCAGTTCTGGTCACCATGATACAAAAAAGATGTTGAGATCCTAGAAAGAGTGCAGAGAAGAGTAACAAAGAGGATAAGGGGTTTGGAGGCTAAACTATATGATGAATGACTGAGGGAACTAGGTATGTCTAGTTTAATGAAGGGAAGGACTAGGGGTGATACAATAGGAGTCTTCCAGTACTTGAAGGGCTATCATAAAGAAGAGGAGTCAATTTATTCCCCAAAGTACCTGTCATGGCCCCATTGGTTCTGAGGAGGAGAAGGAGTTAATAATAATAGTAATAATAATAATAATAATAATAATAGTAGTAGTAGTAGTAGTAGTAGTAAAGTTGGAAGGGACCTTGGAGGTCATCAAGTCCAACTCCCCTGCTCAGACAGGTAACCCTATACCATTTCGGACAAATGGCTGTCCAGTTTCTTCTTAAAAACTTCCAGTGTTGGAGCATCTGATGGGGATGGATGTCTCCCTTGGCATATTTGGAGAGGCCAGGGGCTGAGGACCCCACAGGCATTGGGGGAGGTGATCGACCAGAGGGAGAGCTGCCTGCCTTCACAGACACAAGGGAGGATCAGCTGCTGACAGGCAGTGGCGTGGATAGGCAGCAGATTCCTTCTGGTGAGGAACAGCTTCCTCCCCCACTCGATCCAAGGGCATGGAGAGCAGATGGTAGGCAAGCCTAGAGAAGGGCTGCAAGGCTATTCTGGAGAAGGTTGCCCCACCCCTCCTCAAAGGAACACCTGGAATAGATTGATTTAAGGAGAGGCTGTGGGAGTTTGCCAGGAACAATTATTTTGGCTTACACTCCCCAGGCTTTGACTCCTGCCTTTTGCCTTGCCTTGACTTGCCAACTGATTTTGCTCTACCTAGCCACGAGGACTGCCTTCTGCCTTTTGGCTTGGACTTTGCCTTGTCTCGTGGGCTGCTGTTTGCCCTTTGCTTTGACTTTAGAACTGCCTTTTGCTTTATGCCTTGTCTTTGCCCTGAGGACTGCCATTTGTCTTGTGCCTGAGCTTTACCTTGTGGTCGACCGTTTGCCTCGTGGACTCGCTTAGCTGGGTGGACCAGACTTGGAACCGTGGACCTTGCCCTGTGAGTGTGCTCCTACTCTGTGGACTGTATTTGTAATACAGGGTCTGTTGTTTGGGGGACTGAGGCTTGCTGCCCTCAGGGTGGTGTGGGGGTGGAACCTTGCCGGTCGTTGGAGGGCGGTTGGTAGGAACATTCATTGAGAGCAATAAAGGACTCTCTAGAGGCCTGCCTTGCCTTGACCATCCGAGTCATAAAAGTATCTGAGGACAGGACAAGAATTAACAGGTAGAAGATTATTAAAGAGAGATACAACCTAGAACTAAGAAGACATTTCTTGACAGTGAGAACAATTAACCAGTGGAATGGCTTATCACCAGAAGTTGTCAGTGCTCCATTACTGGAAGTTTTCAAGAACAGACTGGACAGCCAAGACCTCCAAAATCCCTTCCAGTCCTATTATTCTATGTTCTATAGTTTGTTTTCTTCTTTTTCATGGGACCGATTTTGGGTGCTTGGCAATTGGCCCATATTTACAGCCATTTGAAGCATCCCACAGTCACATCATTGTGATTTGCAATATTATTATTATTATTATTATTATTATTATTATTATTATTATTATTAATAATAATAATAATAATAATAATAATAATAATAATAATAATAATAATAATAATAATAATAATGTTGGAAGGGACCTTGGAGGTCATCTAGTCCCACCCCCTGCTCAGGCAGGAAACCCTATACCATTTCAGACAAATGGCTGTCCAGTCTCTTCTTAAACACTTCCAGTATTGGAGCACTCACAGCTTCTGGAGCCAGGTTGTTCCACTGGTTAATTGTTCTAACTGTCAGGAAGTTTCTCCTTAGTTCTAAGTTGCCTCTCTCCTTGATCAGTTTCCATCTGTTGCCTCTCGTCCTGCCTTCAGGTGCTTTGGAGAATAGCTTGACTCCCTCTTCTTCGTGGCAGCCCCTGAGATATTGGAATACTGCCATCCTGTCCCCCCTTGTCCTTCTCTTCATTAAACTAGACATACCCAATTCCAGCAGCCTTTCCTTATATGCTTTAGCTTCCAGTCCCCTAATCACCTTTGTTGCTCTTAGCAATAGCACTTAGACTTGTATACAGCTTCATATTGCTTTACAGCCCTCTCTAAGCAGTTTATAGAGTCAGCATGTTGCCTCCAACAATCTGGGTCCTCATTTTACTGACTTTGGAAGTATGGAAAGCTGAGTCAACCTTGAGCTGGTCAGGATCGAACTGCTGGCAGTGAGCAGTGAGTCAGCCTGCAATGCTACAGTCTAACCACTGCACCACTACAGCTCCTACTGGTATTTACTTCTGGTTTCTGGGAAAAAAATGCCCATAGTGAACAATGGGTTCACTTAACGACATGGTATTCATTTACTGACCATTGCATTTGCTTACCAACTGTTTCAGAAAAAGGTCATAAAATCGAGCGCAGTCATGTGATGACCCACTTAACTACTATCATGACTTAAAGCTGATATTGTGGGCTAAATTACAGTCATAAGTTGAGGACTACCTGTGTTGAACATTGTATGGTAGTCATTATTGCTGCACAGATGGCCCCATTGTTTCCTTCATACTGCAAACAGGGAATGCGCTCTTCAGCTTTTAACACTGGAGAAGGTGTGTTTCTTTTACTGTATGTAGGAAAACGTGCTTGATGAATAATGACCATTCCTCTACATTGTCATTTTACAGCTTCCTATTTTTGTTATTTATGTGTGCCTTTTCCCCCCTTTTAATCAAGTAGACATTTTCCAATGTGCATCCATTAGCTTAATTAATTTAGTTGCTAAAAGCTCATTGGCAGAAGTGTAAATTGCTTCTCTCTCAGGGAATCTAGCCAGGCCTGCTATTGCAATATAGATGTTTCCCACCAGGAAATGACACTGAGTAACTGGTATAAATAATCGTTAAAAAAAATAAAATCCGTCACTTGGATGTCAAACCTGAAAGACTAAGTAAGAACTATACACTTAAAAAAATGTATTATGCAGAGTTTCTGCTACTATCCAACCTCAATGATTACTTGGACTTTAGTAAGGCATTTGATAAAGTAGATCACAACCTACTGAAAAATGTGGGTTAGACACCATCACCACCAGATGGATCCACAGCTGGCTAACCGGCCGTACTCAGCATGTGGTCCTCAATGGAACCGCATCTACATGGAGGGAAGTATGTAGTGGGGTGCCCCAGGGCTCTGTTCTAGGCCCAGTGCTCTTCAACATCTTCATCAACGATTTGGATGAGGGGATAGATGGGGAACTCATCAAATTTGCGGATGACACCAAGCTGGCAGGAATAGCCAACACTCCAGTAGACGGGCTTAAGATACAGGAGGACCTGGACAGACTTGAACACTGTGCGCTATCTAACAAAACGAAATTCAATGGTGAAAAAAGTAAGGTTCTACATTTAGGCAAGAAAAACCAAATGTACATGTATAGTATAGGGGGTACCTTGCTCAATAGTAGTAACTGTGAGAGGGATCTCGGAGTCCTAGTGGACAATCACCTAAATATGAGCCAGCAGTGTGCTGCAGCTGCCAAAAAAGCCAACACAGTGCTGGGCTGCATTAACAGAGGGATAGAATCAAGATCACGTGAAGTATTAATACCACTTTACAATGCCTTAGTAAGGCCACACTTGGAATACTGCATCCAGTTTTGGTCACCACGATGTAAAAAAGATGCTGAGACTCTAGAAAGAGTACA
>NW_015387449.1:33765-36248 GCF_001527695.2 Protobothrops mucrosquamatus | reverse complement strand
TCCAAGGCGCCTGAAGGCAGGACGAGAAGCAACGGGTGGAAACTGATCAAGGAGAGAAGCAACTTAGAACTAAGGAGAAACTTCCTGACAGTTAGAACAATTAACCAATGGAACAACCTGCCTCCAGAAGTGGTGAATGCTCCAACACTGGAAGTTTTTAAGAAGAGACTGGACAGCCATTTGTCTGAAATGGTGTAGGATTCCTGCTTGAGCAGGGGGTTGGACTAGATGACCTCCAAGGTCCCTTCCAACTTCATCATCATCATCATTATTATTATTATTATTATTATTATTATTATTATTATTATTATTATTATTATTATTATTATTATTATTATTAACAGATATGCTTGGAACAGCAAGTGTAGCCCTAGATCTAAGGTTGCTCATATTTAAAAATTCCCTATAATACTCATTTATTTTTATGCATTTGTCTATTTATTCATACTTATTTATATCCCACATTTATAATTTTTACAAGTAACTCAAGGCAGCGAACATATCCAACACACCTTCCTCCTCCTATTCTCCCCACAACAACAACCCTGTGAGGTGGGTGGGGCTAAGAGAGAGTAATTAGGCAAAAGTCACCCAGCTGGCTTTCATGACTAAGGCAGAACTTGAACTCATGGCCTCCTGCTTTCTAGCCTAGTGACTTAACCACTGGACCAAACTGGCTCTCTTATTACTCAACTAGATAACATCATCCCCTCCAATTAAAATAAAATAAAATGTCATCCTTCTTTCCACAAAGGTCAGAAACTGATTTTTAAAAAAGGGAAAAAAGGGGGAGAAATATTTTCTTTCTCTGGGCAGACTCAGAGATGGGAATAACTTTGTCATCATTGGGGTCACATTTGATTCATTTTGGTAGGAAAAAAACGGATATAATGGATGGAATAAAATTGCAAAACAGGTGTAGCTGAATCACAAACATCAGTAAAGCTGAAAATTTCCATTTCTTTTCCCAGTTTAGAAGGTTGGGAAGGGTTTTTTTTTTTGTATGATTTATGTTCATGTGCTTCCTACCTTCCTAGGTTTGTTTTTAGCTATCGCATCCTGGCTACCAATGTTAATACCGTATTGCCTCTGTGTGTGTGTGTGTGTGTATGTTTGCAGAGCCGTCAAAAGAGGCGTTTTTTGCAACCAGTTTTACTGATCACCTCTTTCCAAATCCTTAAAGCAGCCGTGTCTTTTCTCCCAGCCTATTGTGGCTGCTTCAGAAGCTGCTTCTCCCTGTCCCCTCATAGATGTAGGTTTCCAAATGCAGGGGACGTTTTTTTTGCAAATGATCTGGAAGCTATTATCCCCAGAGGCAATGAGAGCTTTAATTGGGAATAAATGGCTTGAGTCTATTACACCATTCCTTTCCAGGTTAGCACTCCCAATTAATTTTTGAGCTATGTTGAAATTTGGGGGATGTCGTTCTCTAATAGAATGACTGTTTTCATGGGCTTTATGCTAAGAGTGGGCAATTAGCATGTCTGTGGAGAGTTCTTTTGTTGCCTGGTAGGCTCTCTGCCCAGCTGCTTTTTTAAAAAAAAAATCTTCAAATTATAATGAAAATTAAATGGTGAGTTGGAATGCAACAGAGCCATCACGGCTTTGAGCATAATTTTTTTTCCAAGAGTACCATTGGGCTTAGAATAATCCTCTTAACCAATCCTAAGGCTCAATAGACATAGTTCTTCCTAGAGTGTCAAATTCTGTATTTCTGGAATGCAGTTTAGAATTATATTTACATCTCCAACTATTGTGGGTTTTCCCCAGGGTTGTATAGACATCTACAATTCACTGGAAACCAGAAGAGAATCATAACAGAAGAGGACCAAATTATATAAAGTCAGACACCCCTTCAATTTCTTTTGGAGCCAGACAAGATTAACTCCTCTCTCTGTGTCATAAAGGTGGTCCTTGACTTATGACCAGTCAATTAGTGACCGTTCAAAGTTACACCCTACCATGGTCACATGACTGCATATTGGGAGCTCGGCAACAAGGCCACATTTACAGCTGATGGCAGCATCCTGCAGTCACACCAGCATGCTTTAGGATGGTTTTGCACAAACCCAGCACTTCCAGTTTTTAGCAAAACTTTTCCATAATCAACAATGAGTTCACTTAACGACCATAGTGTTTACTTAACAACTTCAACGCTTACACTTATAGCTCCCATATTTGCACTTATGACTACCACATTTGCTTAATGACCACCTCAAAAAACATTGTAAAATCCATTTTATGACAGTCACAAATTAAGACCGTAATGGGAGGCTCCATTACAGTTATAACTTGAAGACTAAGAGTGCAGAGAAAAGCCACAAAGATGATTAGGGGACTGGAGGCTAAAGAATATAAGGAATGGCTGCTGGAATTGGGTATGTCTAGTTTAATGAAGAGAAGGACGAGGGGGGACATGATAGCAGTGTTCCAATATCTCAGGGGCTGCCACAAAGAAGAGGGAGACAAGCTATTCTCCAAAG
>NW_015387449.1:13603-33043 GCF_001527695.2 Protobothrops mucrosquamatus | reverse complement strand
CTCACCCAGTCTGCCGTGACCACTGCAGCCACGCCCCCTCACACCCCCCCTGAGGGCACCACAATACTGATGCAGCCCTGGCACTTTACGATAAATAAGTGGGTTTGGGGTTGCAGTTTGGGCACTCGGTCTCTAAAAGGTTCGCCCTCACTGGTATAGGGTTTCCTGCCTGAGCAAGGGGATGGACTAGAAAACCTCCAAGATATTTGGAGTCAACGTTGCTAACATCGGATGTGCTTGCTTTGACAACAGATAGAAATGTAGCCATCTTTTCTCTTTTGCTTTTAGAGTTAGATGATGCTGGGAGGGGGAATGTGGATGAGAGTCTAGTTAGTCATAACAACAATAACTCCGTGGTGGGAATCAAGGTTATTGAGCCCAGAGCTGATAAAGATTTGGTGGGAATGACTGTTAATTGGAGGAGGGAATTGTACTTTGCTACTTTGTGCCGGGGGGGGGGGGATTCAGTTTTTGGCTTTAACTATGTAGTGTCGATGCTTTGTTTCTCGAATAAAAGATTCTTTAAGGTAAACAATGCCTCGAAGTTCTTTTAAAGAGTTTCATCTGTCGGAACCATGACAGTATTATTATTATTATTATTATTATTATTATTATTAGTAGTAGTAGTAGTAGTAGTAGTAGTAGTACTGCTAATTAAATGTGTTCCTTCAAAGCACATGGGACGGTCTTCAATGCATCCTATAGCAAAATGGCAAAGGATGTTTCTTGAAGTCTTTGTTCACATTTGTCTCAAGAATGTACTTAGTGAAAATGAAGAAGCCCCTTCATCCTATCCAATGGCAGTTATAGTTACAATCGGATGCACTGAACACAGATAAATAGGAACCTGATTCAGTTTCTGCCTACACTGTGTTTGATTATTGCTTATTAAACGGAGCACTTTGTGCAAGTTGCTAAACTGTAAACATGAGATGCAAAGATAATGACTGGATTCATATAGCCCACCGTGCTAATGCCAAATAAAACACAGAATGGACAAGCATGCTGTGTGAATGCCATTAAACTCACAAAACATGAGCATCAGACAAAAAACAGTAACACAGAGAACTTGCCAGCATCTTTAAGGAAACTGAATATTCAACCTGAAGGCCTTTCTTCTTCCTTTTCTTTGGAGCTCCTGGTGGTGTGTATCTTGTCCTGTGAGGTAGGCTGGGCTGGGAGAGGGTTATTGTAACAAGGGTTTGTGGGCTATGTGAAGATTGGAACTGTTGAAGAAATAACGGGAGGTAGACGTTTCCCAGGCAGATATGCTGAATATATTACTAACCAAATGGCACCTCACACTAAGCAGGAGAAATGCAATGCAGAAGAAAAAAGCTCTAGATCAGCGTTTCCCAACCTTGGTCACTTGAAGATGTGTGGATTTCAACTCCCAGAATTCCCCAGCCAGCAAAATTCTGGGAGTTGAAGTCCACCCATCTTCAAGTGGCCGAGGTTGGTAAACACTGCTCTAGATAAAGGCTACTGAGATATAAAAATGGCCTGCACCCTCATTTTATCAGAGGACAAGCAATTGATGACAACCTTGTAAATCTGAGTAATATAGGTGCTTAACTAGCTATACAGTGCTGAGTACAGTAGACCTCGACTTATGACCACAACTGAGCTCAAAATTTCCATTGCTAAGCGAGACCGTTTTAAAGTAAATTTTGCCCCATTTTACAACCTTTCTTGCCACAGTTGTTCAGTGAATCACTGCAGTTCTTAAGTTAGTAACATGGTTGTTAACTAAATCTGGCTTCCCCACTGACTTTGCTTGTCAGTCGGTCACAGGACAGGACCCCAGGACACTGCAGCCATCATAAATATGAGTCAGTTCCCAAGCATCTGAATTTTGATCATGGGGATTCCTCAATGGTCGTAAGTACAAAAAAAATGGTCATAAGTCACTTTACTCAGTGCCGTTTTAAGTTCGAACGGTCACTAAATTAACTGTTGTAAGTCAAGTTACCTGGGAAAGTCTAGCCATGTTCAAACCAAGCTTGACTGGAATTCAGATGTTCCTGGTTCAAGTTTAGCTCTTTCTGTCAGAGTTCCTCTCCCTGGTGTATTCCAGGTGTATAGGACTATGTTTTATAGCAATCATAAGAGAATAGGACACTAGATTGAGGAATTCTCTATTAACTGTTTCTTCAACATTTGTTTTGATGAGCAGGTGGAGCCAATATTTATTAGACTGGCAAATGATGGAAATAGCTAATATCACTAGAAGGCAGAAATAAAATGTGAGGCTATCTTAATAGGCTAGATAAATGAATTGAGAATAGGAAAATTAAATATAACAAGAAAACAATTAGCTAACACAAACATATGCATATGGGAACAGAATTTTATGATCTTTTTTGGCTTTTTCATTAAGTGAACCTCTGTGGTCATTAACTGAATCACATGGTCATTAAGCAAATCTGGCTTCCCATTGACTTTGCTTGTTGGAAGCCTGCTGGGAAAGTCCCAAAAGGCAATTATGTGTACCTCGGTCACTCACACTGTTGTAAATACACTCCCGCTGCCAAGTGCCCAAATTCTGATCATGTGACCCCAGGGACACTGCAAGGATTGTAATTGCGAGGAGCGGTCATAAGTCACCTTTTCCACCAGTGTCATAACTTCAAAAGGTCATTAAACAAATGGTCATAAGTCAAGGACTACCTGTTTAGCATGGTAGATACCTGTCTTGACAATCATTTTTCCAAAGGAAAGAAAAACACAGTTTCAATGCCAGAAAGAGTGCCACAAAAGAAAAGATTCGCGTTTATTGTTCCAGAGTGCAGAATGTTGAATAATGATTTGGATTAGAGAAATAAAGATTTGATTGTATGTTAGGAAAAAAAATTCTAAGAGCTGCTAGACAATGGGACCAATTATGCAGGGGTGAAAGCCGTTGAGGGTGGACTTTCTTTCATTAGATGTGAAGTGGAGGTGTTTTAATGAATTCCCGCACTGAACAAGAAAGGGGAATGTATTGTGAAAAAAGCTCCCTCTATATCTACAATTCCATTATTACTGAAGTTCCATTTACTTCCCTTTACTGAGTGAGTGACAATCCTGTCAGGTTTATATTGATAACTGCAACAATATGTTCCTTGGCTACCTGCCTGATCTCTCTACTTTCATTCTCTGGCTTAAACCATGATCTTTACTTTATTCTTTCAACACAATGGTCTCATTCCCCCCCACCACCACTTTTGAGTTGCTTAAGGTACTGTGCAATTTTTACTAAAGAAAAGAAATCGCTTTTAAAGAAAGAAAAATGCACCGTGTCAACATTTTCTTATGCTTCTTTTTTTAACTTTTAAAAATGTCTCCTAATTTTTTTGCTACTAAAATACACACACACACACACACACACACACACACACACACACACATCCTTGGACTCTGCTTGTTTCATAAAATTCACCTTGTTCACTCTGGGCTTTTTAAAAATAACCATTTAAAAAAAATCTTTAAAGCTATCATAGAATGTGAGTAACATGAAACATACGGACTGGATAAAAGGTAAAAAAATCATCTCTTTTGAACACAATGGAAAGGTTCCATATATTTATTTTAATATATAGAAAGACTGCAAGCACAGTTACTGTACACCTTATATCAGTGGTGGCGAACCTATGGCACGGGTGCCAGAGGCGGCACTCAGAGCCCTCTCTGTGGGCACGCGCGCTGTCGCCCCAGTCCTAGGCCTTCAGCTGGGTTTTATAGAACTTTTTCGCTTTAGGCCTCCATCGCCGTCTACAAAAAAAAAAAAAGGTTCAATCAATCAGTCAATTTCAACTTCACGCGGGGAAAAAAAAGATCTTGCAAAGTTGGAATTGACTGATTGAACTTTTTAGTCCCACCCAGTCTGCCGTTACCACCACAGCCACACTCACCCAATTGGCCACACCCAGCCAATGGGCCACACCCAGCCAATGGGCCACACCCAGCCAATGGGCCACACCCAGCCAATGGGCCACACCCACCCGGCACCCGACGATGCATAAGTGGGTTTTGGGTTGCAGTTTGGGCACTCGGTCTCTAAAAGGTTCGCCATCACTGCCTTATATGATTAAGGGTTATAAATGGAGTTCTGCTTGGTAATGACAAAAGCTCATGTAATTCAACTGTTATAATCTATCAGAGGCATTCAGAAAGCCCACAAGCAATGAAGGTGACAGTCCCCATTCACGATACCTCCCAATTGCTGGTATTTAAAATACATGGCCAATGATTCAGGAGGTAATAAATAGCTACTCAAACTAATAACTGTTGAACCACTAATTCTTTAAGAATCTATCTTGCATTGTAAAACCAGGAGAAAATTGCACTGTCTATTTATGATTTATTGCTAACCTGATCTTTATCATCCATCTAAGCTAACAAAATCCCATAGGGGGGTACCCTTTTCTGCACGTTTCCTAGTTTTCCCATTTAAAAAAGGTGATTTCACAATGATGCAACACATACAAGTATAGATGCCATGTCCTTTTGAACTGCATTAGCTCTTGGAGTGGGTGAGTAACTGGATCTCACCTGTAGCACATCTGCGTGTAAATCTGAACACTAAGGTGCAATTCAATCCAGAGCATCCCACTATTTCACGTATAGGACAGCCACTGCTGAAATATATAGGAGCTGGTAATCCAGTCATTGCTGCCTATTAAATACTAGGCCAGGGGTAGGCAACCTTGGCTCTTTTATGACTCATGGACTTCAACTCCCAGAATTCCTGAGCCAGCCATGCTGGCTCAGGAATTCTGGGAGTTGAAGTCCACGAGTCATAAAAGAGCCAAGGTTGCCTACCCCTGTCACTAGGCCATAACCACAATACAGGTAATCCTTGACATGCAACCATTCATTTAGTGACCGTTCAAAGTTACAACAGCACTGAAAAAAGTGACTTAAGACTGTTTTTCAACTGAGGACCATTGCAGCATCCCCATGGTGACACGATCAAAATTCGGACGCTTGGCAACTGGCTCCTATTTATGACGGTTGCAGTGTCCCAGGTTCACGTGATCCCCTTTTGCATCTTCTGACAAGCAAAGTCAATGGGGAATCCAGAGTCACTTAACAATCATGTGACTAACAACTACAGAGATTCACTTAACATGGCAAGAAGGATTGTATAATGGGGCAAAACTGACTTAGCAACAGAATTTTGGGGATCGTTGAGGACTAGCTGTACTTGTCTGTTGGGCTGTTGAATCAATGAAAGTAGCAAATTATGTTCTGCGGGAGAAGGCGACTGTGGCATGTGAGTTTGCATCTGTAGGTTTCTTATCGGGTTCTCACTCTGCTATGACATTCAGCGTGTACATGCGAGGCCATCACACATTCAGGCGGCATAGAAACAGGGGACTCCTCTAACAAATAACACCATTCAGGAACTCTGTGAATTCTTGTAGGGTGACACACTGCTTTTCACTGAGACCTGGTGCAAAAATGACTTGGCAAGCATGATGTTCTTCACAACTTTCCCAACATTCATAAATCATAATCTCTGAGAAAATTCTTCCACCTCCCCCCCCCCGGTGCTTTACGATCCCCATCTAGTACAGCAGTGGTTCCCAACCTTTTCTATACCCCTTAGAACGCTTCTGATATATTCTCGCACCCCTTACAAAGGTTCAAAATAATGGCATCGAATTATGCATATATACTATAATTTTGAAAACCAAGTTTTCGCACCCCCTGGAATATCGTCTCGCACCCCTGGTTGGGAACCCCTGGACTAGACAGTCACTTGTCTGAAATGGTATAGATTCTCCTGCTTGAGCAGGGGACTGGATTAGAAGACCTCCAAGGTCCCTTCCAGCTTCTATTCTATTCTATTCTATTCTATTCTATTCTATTCTATTCTATTCTATTCTATTCTATTCTATTCTATTCTATTCTGTTCTGTTCTGTTCTGTTCTGTTCTGTTCTGTTCTATTCTAATAGAATAATTTTGAAAACCCAAGTTTTCGCACCCCTTGGAATATCGTCTCGTACCCCTGGTTGGGAACCCCTGTAGTACAGCAACATTTTCCAGCCCAGTCCCCTCCAAATATGGACTACAATTGCCTGGTTCCCTAATCACCACAATTATATCAGTTTTTCCCCAATTGGCACTCGTACTATGTACAGTGGTACCTTGGTACTCAACCACTTTGAAACTTATTGAATTTGGTACTCAATGCATTTTGATGTGAAAATTTTGTCCTGGTACTCATCATTTGTTTGGTGCTCAATGCACAAGCTAGAACCTATTGGTGACAGCTGCCTTGTGACCCATTACATTATTCCTTATGGGAAAACTTTGCTTGGTACTCATAGTTTTTGGTACTCATCGTGCCTCCCGGAACAAATTAACTATGAGTACCAAAGTACCACTGTGTTAGACTTCTTCTTCCATAAATTAAACTCTTGACTGGGAATATGACTACATTAAGCAAGGATGCTGGACTTGTTTGCTGCTGCCCCCTTAATTACTACTTCTGAATGACACTGGAAGATCTTCCATGCTGAGGGGCACCGACGTTTAGTGGGAGCTGAAGTCCACAGGTCCACAGGTCTTGGGACTGTCAAGGTTGCAGACCCCTGGTATAGGGTTTCCTGCCTGAGCAGGGGGTTGGACTAGATGACCTCCAACGTCCCTTCCAACTTTATTATTATTGTTGTTGTTAAAGTTTAAATCTACCTGTGTCACTGCTGTTGGCTCTCATTCTGATCAGCACTAGGCATCTCCTCTGGATATTTATTGTTAGTCTTGAAGATGACGTCCCTCACAAATGAAATGTCATTTCCAATCTCTAAACAACCCAGTGGCTTTACGTCAATATTCAATAGTTTATATCAGTGTTTCTCAAGCGTGGCAGCCAGAAGAGGTGAAGGAAGTCCTGTTGTCTCAGTGGGGCATAACACCAATGCAAGGGGCTTAAGGCTGACACTTTAAGCTCATTGGAGATGCTTTCCTCTAAAATATATGCTCTAGGCCAGGGGTCTCCCCAAGCTTGGCCACTTTATGACTTGTGGACTTCAACTCCCATACTGGCTGAGGAATTCTGGGAGTTGAAGTCCACAAGTCATAAAGTGGCCAAGGTTGGGGACCCCTGCTCTAGGCCAGGGGTTCTCAACCTTGGTGGCTAGAAGATATATGGATTTCAACTCCCAGAATTCCCCTGCCAATGCCATCAGCATGGGGTTAATTATTATCAATATGCTGTGAGGACGCTCAGTTGGGCATCTTAGCCCTGCTCTGCCAAGGTGCTTTCCTAGTGTATCTCAACCTTGGCAACTTTAAGGTGTGTGGACTTCAACTCCCAGAATTCCACAGCCAGAATGCTGGGAGTTGAAGTCCATACATTTCCAAGCTGTTGAGTTGAGAAACTGCTGGTCTATAGGATAAAACGAAAATTTTACAAAATCTGCCTAAGACTAGCAGTTTCCTAGCAAGTTAAGAACACAGACAAGAGGCCCTTCACCACCCTAGGAATACCTTTATATCGACTGGTGCCGATCACTGAGAATTTTGTTTAGTGCATTGTGAAAAACAACTTACCAAAATCCAGCCATATTGTCATTAATTGGATAGAAAGAAGCAGAGATTGCCAAAGTTCGTCAAATACAGCAAAAAATAAAGCTGAACACAAATGTGTGAAAAGCGATGCTCGAACATGTAGGTTTATCTGCTTCTATGGGAGTTGGAACTCTGCCTTTGGAAATCAAATATAGATGCCAACTATAAAGGTACCAGCCTGGGATGCAGCTGTCACGACGGCTTCCTCTAAAATCGTTTTCATCACCCTTTCATCATGAGTGGCACACAATTCTGTCTCTCCCTTCTATCAGTTTCAAGATGAGCTGCTGACATTCAGAGGAGGCAGCTAGGGCTGAGCACATGTTGGACTGTGACTCTCCAAATTTTCCAGGAGTGTCTTCAGAATAAAGAATCAAAGCCAATAAATGGCATTGTCTAATACTGCAGTCCTTGTCGCTGTATAGACTGCAATTTGCCACAAAACTCTCAAGGAAATACACTCCTGAGAATGCCATCTTTCATTGTACATACATGTCTACAATCCATGGTCCCTTATACAGTTCCTGGTTCTAATGGCCACCATGTGTTTGACTATCTTGCCTAGAAAATCAATTGTAGCAGTTGGATTGTAGCACTCTGAGTAACTTTGGAGGAACACAAGGCCTCTGGATTCAAGGCAATTTTCTGCCTTCAGATTATTGTGCAGAACTGGGTCAGGATAATACCACCCCATTGCTCATCCTATACTAAGACTGATTTTGTACAACCTAGCTAAGTCAGGGAGAAGCAATGTTTTTGACCAGACATAATCTGGAATTTTGAGAGCATGCAATGTACATTCCTAATGGGAATGGGCAGGTACACCAAACAATATTTATCAGGAAGACAACTATTCCTTTAGGGTGCTCTATATCAAGAAAACCAAATGCACAGATATAGTATAGGTGGTACCTTGCTCAATAGTAGCAACTGTGAGAGGGATCTTGGAGTCCTAGTGGACAATCACCTAAATATGAGCCAGCAGTGTGCTGCAGCTGCCAAAAAAGCCAACACAGTGCTGGGCTCCATTAACAGAGGGATAGAATCAAGATCACATGAAGTGTTAATACCACTTTACAATGCCTTGGTAAGGCCACACTTGGAATACTGCATCCAGTTTTGGTCACCATGATGTAAACAAGATGTTGAGACTCTAGAAAGAGTACAGAGAAGAGCAACAAAAACGATCAAGGGACTGAAGGCTAAAACATATAAGGAACGGTTGCTGGAATTGGGTATGTCTAGTTTAATGAGGAGAAGGACGAGGGGGGACATGATAGCAGTGTTTCAATATTTCAGGGGCTGCCACAAAGAAGAGGGAGTCAAGCTATTCTCCAAAGCACCTGAAGGCAGGACAAGAAGCAATGGATGGAAGCTAACCAAAGAAAGAAGCAACCTAGAACTAAGGAGAAATTTTCTGACAGTTAGAATAATTAATCAGTGGAACAACCTGCCTCCAGAAGTGGTGAATGCTCCAACAGTGGACAGCCATTTGTCTAAAATGGTATAGGGTTTCCTGCCTGAGCAGGGGGTTGGGCTAGATGACCTCCAAGGTCCCTTCCAACTTTATTATTATTATTATCTCAGCAAGTTCTAATTTGGGATGTTAATAGCAATAGCATTTAGGCACTCTCTAGGCGGTTTACAATGTAAGCATTATTTGCATATTACCCCCAACAATCCTCATTTTCGAGGTCCTCATTTTACTGACCTCGAAAGGATGGAAGGCTGATTCAACCTTCAGCTGGTCAGGATCGAACTCCCGGCTGTAGGCAGAGTTTGCCTGCAACACTGCATTCTAACCACTGCACATCAGGGCTCATAAATAATAAAATATTAAAAGAATTGTTTAAAAGCCAGGTGTGAACAGGAGCATCTCTGGGGAGTGGGTCAAAAAAGTCAATATGGTAGCTGCAAAAATACACTCAAAGCCCCACTCCTTTTTTTTACATGTATGCACCATGCACAATCAAACATGGCATGGGGCTGAGTTATTGGAAGGACTGCCTCTCCCCAATTTACCTGTCCCATCAGGTCTAGCAGGAAGGGCATGTTGCAGGTCCTGGCTTTTCTGCTGCAGCACCCATCCTCTGGAACATCACTTACTTTGGCCATGTCACGTGGGGGAAGTCACTGGAGAAAGCAATTAGGTTTGGAAGAATTAAAAGGAAACCAAAGAACATGGAGGCTGGACACCATCAAAGCTGACACCTGCCAGAGATAGAACTCAAAGAAGTAATTGGAAGATGTGGAGAGTCCTGGCCTATAGAATCACCACGAGTCGGACATGACTGAATGAACAGCATCATCATCATCATCATCATCACCTGGATTGACCTTGCTGGCCTTCAAGAAGAGCTGGAAGACCTGGCTTTGCCGTGTGGCCTGAGGACCAGGTAATGTGAGGATGGAACCTAAAGGGGGTTGGTAGTGCTAGGGAAATTGAATGTGCTCTCCCATAGATGATGCTTTTTAGTTTTATTTTTTTATGTTTTTAATTGCTTTTTTACTGTTTTTAATACTTTTTGTTGTGATGTTTTTGGTTATTTTGTTGCACAGATAGTCCTTGTTTAGTGACTGACTGATTTAGTAACCATTGGTAGTCACAAGGGTGATGGAAAAGTAACTTTGCAACCAATCCTTGCATTTATGACCTTCACATGTCTGTAAAGCAAAGGAAAAAATGAAGTAAGATCATAAGCGCAGTCACTTTTTCACTTAGCAACTGTTTCACTTAATGACCAAGTTGCTGGTCCCAATTGCGATTGCTAAACAAGGACTACTTGTATTATTTTTTGTTTAATTTTGTGCAGGTTTCAGAGCCACATAAATGAAATGGGCAGTCATATGAATTTACCAAATAAAGAAAGGAGGGGGGTGATTTCCCCCCCATGCCCTCTGCGGATGCTCTTGCTGCTTATCAAGAGTGGTGTTGAGGATGGGTTAAAAACCGTATCTCTACAGGCATTATACTGTGCTGGGCTAACATTTTTTAGGCAGGCTAGCTGCTTAGTCTTACAGTGAGGAATCTGCTCATTATGGTCTAAGTCAGTGGTAGGCAACCTTGGCTCTTTTATGACTTGTGGACTTCAACTCCCAGAAGTTGAAGCATAGCTGGCTCAGGAATTCTGGGAGTTGAAGTCGACGAGTCATAAAAGAGCCAAGGTTGCCTACCCCTCGTCTAAGTCATAATGGTTGTAAAATGGTCAAATGACTGAGCTAATTTTACATCATTTTTTGTGCAGTCGTTAAGGGAACACAGCAATCATAAGTGCAAACCCACTGTTCAGTATGGGCATAGTTTTGCTGAAATCCAAAAGTGCCAGTTTTCGGCAGAACACAGTCACATGACTGTGGTTGTTGTTAGTCGTGTCCGACCCATCACGATCCCATGGACAACGTTCTTCTAGGCCAGTGGTGGCGAACCTATGGCACGGGTGCCAGAGGCGGCACTCAGAGCCCTCTCTGTGGGCACCCACGCCATTTCCCCAGTCCTAGGCCTTCAGCTGGGTTTTATACAACTTTTTCGCTTTAGGCCTCCATCGCCATGTACAAAAAAAAAAGGTTCAATCAATCAGTCAATTTCAACTTCTCACGAAAAAAAAAGATCTTGCAAAGTTGGAATTGATTGATTGAACTTTTTAGTCCCACCCAGTCTGCCATTACTACCGTAGCCACGCCCAAATGGGCCATACCCAGCCAATGGGCCACACCCACCCGGCACCCGACGATGCATAAGTGGGTTTTGGGTTGCAGTTTGGGCACTCGGTCTCTAAAAGGTTCGCCATCACTGTTCTAGGCCTTCCTGTCCTCTACCATCTTCTGGAGTCCATTTAAGCTCACGCCTACTGCTTCAGTGACTCCATCCAGCCACCTCATTCTCTGTCGTCCCCTTCTTCTATTGCCCTCCATCTTCCCCAGCATTAGGCTCTTCTCCAGTGAATCCTTCCTTCTCATTAGGTGGCCAAAGTATTTGAGCACATGACTTGGGATGCTGCAAACTGCTATAAATCTATGTTGCCAAGCACCCGAAGTGGACTCATATGACTGCAGAGGTGAGGACAACTTTCAGCACTACAAATCGGGCACATAAGTCCCCTTTTTCAGATAGGTCGTAACTTTGAACAGTTGCTAAGCGACTGGACGTAAGTTGAGGACTACATGTACAGCTAATCCTTAACTTACAATCATTTGTTTAGTTACTGTTTGAGGTTACAACAGCACTGAAAAAAGTGACTTATGATGTTCTTATGATGAACCATTGCAGGGGTCACGTGATCAAAATTCACGTGGTCACTGACTCATATTTATGATGGTTGCAGTGTTCCAGGGGTCATGTGATCCCCTTTTGCAAGCTTCTGACAAGCCACGTCAATGGGGAAGCCAGATTCACTTAACAACTGTGTTGCTCACTTAACAGCTGCAGTGATTCCCTTAACAGCTGCGGCCAAAAAAAGGTTGCAAAATGGGGCAAAACTCACTTAGCAGCTTAGCAATGGAAATTGCTGGTCGTACGTCGAGGACTATCTGCATATGTGATCCTAGTCAATGCCCTTGACTGATAATTGTAACTAACCAGGTTTCACTTCTTGCCAAATTGAACCTTAAAGTCAGCCTTCGCCTATGTGGTAGTAAGTTGCCTCAGAGAGGGAAAAATGAAGGGCAGACCAAGAACATTTATCTAGAGAGGATCCCTCAGCAACAGAAGCAGGATTGGAAGAGCTCCAAATGACGTTATGTGTTAATGAGAAAAAATAGCTTGTATGGTAGAATTCACAGTTGCATTCTGCTGAATGCCTCAGCTCTGACAAGGTTTTTTTTCTTCGCCCTTTTCCTGGCTGTGATTTACACTCCCCCCCCTTCCCCCTGTACCTTAAGTATAACATGTATTAAAAATAACACCTAGTAAATGTAATCAATGCTTGCCGTTGGAAAGGAAAACAAAGCAATTCATGTTTTCCTTGCCATTCACAAGCTTCATGCCTTAATGTCACACACACAACGCACACCGTCATGAATTCCTCTCTGGGAATCCTGTATAACAATGCCAGGAAGTGAAAATAGTTCCTCTTTTGCAACTGGAAGATTTAGATTGAGCTGGGACAGTCTTTTGTTGATTATGCTTTGTATTTTTTTGGGGGGGGCAGGCGAGGACAGTGACACAGAGGGACCACCACACATATGTACATAAGGCTTGGTTGGGGTCATTCCTTTGCTTTTTAAAGCTGAGATACAGTTTTAAGTCTATTTTATGTCTTCCGGATTGGAGAGATTCTGAGGAAGCTGGAAGAAGAATGAAGCAGAACGCTGACGCAAACAATTGAGAGGCAAAAAGCAAAACTGTTGGCAGGTTATCTCATAAATGACAATTCAGCCTAAGTGGTCAGAAATCAGGAAAGAAGCATTTCGAAATATCCCAAGAGACTCTGCTGTAATTAACTCTTGGAAATTCCTTTTAGTTTCCAAGATTCTAACTGAAATCTGGGTAGCTCTTGGCCCACCCCTGAGGTTTCCTTCAGTTAATCAACTCTTTTCTTAGCAAATGATCCTGTATCAATAGTTCAAGCTTGGGGGAAGTTCAACTATATCCAGATGTAACCATGCTTTCTATATTCTTTTAAAAAAAAAATAAATCTCTATTATGGTGTCTGTCCTATGGATGGATGCATGATCCTCACAAAATCTAGAAGGCAAAGCCTTAAAGACTTGTGACAGGCAGCTCAGGCGAGGCTGGCTTGTACAACAATGTATATGTTTTGGAGGTTCTGAGTCATGGAATTGTGTTGATTGTTGTTATCTATTTGTGTCATTAAAGTTTTAAATCACTATTAACCACCCAGGGTCATGGAATGAGATGGGCAGTTAGATAAAACTTTTAGGGAGGGAGGGAGGGAGGGAGAGGGAGGGAGGGAGGAAGGAAGGAAGGAAGGAAGGACACAGGTCCTGATAACTTTAAATATAAAATTAAACACAAATGAGTGGGAAATGCTTTTTCATGTAGGATATAATCAACGTATGGAATATGTGCCACAAGATGTGTTGTTGGCTGCTAATATAGATGGATTCAAGAGGGGACTAGACAAATTCACAAAGTACAGATTTATCAGTGGTTATTAACGTGGATGACTAGGAACTGCCTCCTGACACAGATTCCATTCACCTCTATATAAGTGGGTGGACAGGAACCACGGTGGGAGAGGAGGACTGCCCTGGTCTCCTATTTGGGGGCTTCCTAGATGCATCTGGTAGACCCTCATGTAGAAGATATCGTCAAAGAAGCATGGTGTTCATATGCTCTTCACATGTGGAGGAAGGCTAGCCCGTTCTGCAAATGGTATTTTAAGGGTAATGACCAATATAGTTCAAGAAGTATTAACACAGATAAAGGAGATGTGTGTGTGTGTTTTCTGTGGAAGGAATATAGACCAGATCTTTGAAGGAATGAGTAAGCCATTAAGAGGGAACTTTGACCAAAGATTATGCCATCCTGTGAAAAAGGAGAGTGTGAAAAAGAAACTCAATGGCACTTTGATTTGGTTTAGTACAAGATAGAGAAGAAACTTGGACAGACTTTCAAGATTTTAGTACTGTATCCTCTTCAATAAAGAGCATTCCTGAATATCCCATCATGCCTGCATATTGCCCAGCCTTCCTTAAAGAGAAGATAGATTCTTACGATAATTTGCCTGGAATTTTTTTACATCTGCCACTGAGTAAGCCTGCTGGTACATGGACCCATCATAAAAAAAACTTCGCTGGAGGGGACAGTACTGAATCTCGGAGTCAAACCTGAGGAATCATAAAATTGAAGCCAAGGGAAATAAGGAGGAAGTAACACCTTTTGGTTCTCAATCTTCCGCATTCTGGACACTTCCAAATATTCTGAACTGCTGACTCCCAGAATTGCCAAACAATTTGCCCAATGGCTAGGCTGGTAGATGCTTAGGACATCAAGCTGGCAAATGGTACAGTTGCAGGTATACAAAAAAGATGCTGAGACCCTGGAAAGTGTGCAGAGAAGAATAACAAAGATAAGGGGTCTGGAGGCTAAAGTTGATGATAGATAGTTGAGGGAACTAGGTATGTCTACCTCAACTGGGGGAAAAAGATTAGGGAGAACACAATAACTGTCTTCCAGTATTTGAGGGGCTGTCACAGAAAAGAGGGGATTGACTTATTCTCCAAAGCACCAGAGGGCATGGCAAGAAGTAATTGATGGAAACCAATCAAGGAGAGAAGCAACCTAGAACTAAGAAGAAATTTCCTGACAGTTACAACAATTAATCAGTGGAACAACTTGCCTCCAGAAGTTGTGAATGCTCCAACATTGGAAGTTTTTAAGAAGAGATTGGACAACCATTTGTCTGAAATGGTATAGAGTTTCCTGCCTTGGACTAGAAGACCTCCAAGGTCCTTTCCAACTACTCTACTCTACTCTACTCTACTCTACTCTACTCTACTCTACTCTACTCTACTCTACTCTACTCTACTCTACTCTACTCTACTCTATTCTATTCTATTCTTCCATTCCATTCCAATGAGTGGAAGCTTATTAAAGAAAGTTCTAATCTAGAAATAAGGAGAAATTTTCTGAGAACAATTAATCAGTGGAATAGCTTGCCTCCTGGAGTTGTGGGTGCTCCATCACTGAAGATTTTCAAGAAAAGACCAGAATGATATTAGAATGATATAAGAAGCAGGGCGTTGAAGACCTCTGAGGTACCTTTCCAGCCTTATGATTTTATCTTCTATATATTTAGGTTGATAACATCAATGCAATGTATATTTAATCGTGGGTTTATCCCTACTGAATTCCACAGCACTTCCTCTGCATTTATTTTAAGTTAAATGGCTGTGAAACTGAAGCTGAATTGTATGAAGTGATTTGCATTAAGAGGTTCTGCAAAATTTCTGTAGCTAAGAGCTGAATCAGAAAAGTGGGTTTGAAGAATAGATTTTCTGGGTATTCTACCTATTTACCACTTTTAAGCACTCAGGCTTAATTGTATATCTTTTCTCCTTCCTTATTTCTGTTTCTTTCAGAATCAGGCTGGGATAATCCTAATCTTATAGGCTGAAATGCGTCTTTGCTTTTCTATCAAGCCTTTTCACAATGTGTTTTTTTTTTAAAGCATAACTAATCTGGCTTTGGCTCCTTTGTAAAGTCAAGGTCATATTTCTCATGGCAAAGAAAGGCCTTCACGATTCCTCTCTAAAAACCTCACTTTCAACAGCCCTCCCCCACCCAAAAAAAAAAAAATGACTAAGCAAAGCCAAGCAGCTAAGGCATAATTTGACAAAATTAACACAACCTCAAAACGCCAACCCGCAGGACTTTTAGTTCAACAGAGTAGCCTATCCTGAAAACCACAGAGAAATCAAGAACTCTTTTTCCCTTCTTCTCTGACCACTGAATATATTATTAACGTTCAGGGTTGGTTGCTTCTATCTCGCCTTCCCCCACCAACCAGTTGGCTCATGTAGCTCTCCGGGAAATGGATGATTCGCAGCAGTTTTCCAGAACTTCCTTCCATCCACTGATTTTTCCCACATTTGCTTTTTTGGAATCAAGGGGACCAAAGGAAGCTGGCGCAAAATAAGTTTCCTCAGTGTTCAAGTTCTCTAGGAGAACTTTACTTTATACTCCCAGTGTATTTACTCGAATCTTATCCCTGAAATGGAGCATAGCCTGAAAGACCAAACTTAGGGCATGGTGCTAAGTTTAGCTTTCTTTAATCACAGTTTACTGCATCAGTCATAATGGGCAGGGTGGGAGCAATGTGCTTAGACATAAACCATGATTTACAAATCATGTGGCTGGGTTTGTGCAATGAAGCACCCATCGTCAGTCTCCTCGTTCGGGACTTTGAATGGTCACTGAACAAGTAGTTATTAAGCGAGGACTACCTGTAATGTTATTTGGGCTCTATTAGCAAAACTCCTGAAGCTGAAGCTCAAATATTTTGGCCACCAAATGAGAAGAGAGGGCTCACTGGAAAAGACCCCCATGTTGGGAAAGATTGAAAGCAAAAGGAGAAGGGGATGGCAGAGGATGAGATGGTTAGTCTCATCGACACAATGTGGATGAATATGGGCAAACTCCAGGAGACAGTGGAGGATGAGGGGGGGGGGGCGGATGTACTGTGGTCCACAGGGTCATAAAGTGTCTGACACAACTTTGCAACTGAACAACGACAAAAAGGAAAACACCACTTTGAAGATAGGGAGCAAAAGAAATTATTCTCAGTTTGACCTAAGAAAATTAATCTTCAAATGCTTTCCTACACTATGGATTGGTGTTTACTAAACTTTTTTTCTCTCAGGATCCCTTCCCACTTTTAAAAATTAATAGGAGACCCCAAAGGAGCCTTTGTTTCTATGGGTTCTATTTATCAATATTTATTGTATTAAAAATTAAAATTGATGCATTCCGTGCTGCTAGCGCTTCTCATGATTGTTTAATGGGATTTTAATGCTGTGTTATTTTTCAACATAGGCTGGCAAATCATTTTCATTTCTTGGATCCCTGAGAGGGTCTTGGAAGACCCCTGGGGGGGGGCTAGGATCACACTTTAAGACAGTCAAATGCTGAAGAGGGCTACATTTTTCATAGTCCAATTCATTTTATTCATGAGGATATTCATTGAGAATATGAGGAGACGCTATAGACAGAATGAATTTTTTTTTAGCTTACTGCGGTAGCATACTTTTTGTTAGACTTTTCTAATAAGAAGATATTGATCAACATCCCCCAATATTTTCACAGCGTCTTTCCTCACTTTCAATCTCATCTACAGTTTAGAAGCACATAAAAGTTAACATGCCAATTAGTTAAAAGTTAACATGTTAATATGGAAGTGACCTGAGATTCTTTCTTTTGGGCTGTTTTGGGCCACTAGTTCTACAAGAGCAATTCGGAAATAAACCTCCATTTGAGCATGTGCAAGAAACAGGTGGGGATAGCGACACCCGTCCTATGGCGCCGTGCGCAGTAGCTCAGTAGGCAGTGAGGAGTGGAAGGAGAAGGTTGTGTTGCAGTTGACTCATCCGCTAGATCAATTGAAAATGAACCAGTTTTTTAAATGAAACAGTGGCTTGTGTCGCACCGCTTCGATGATGGCAATGCGCTTCACAATGCTGTTACAGGGCGACTTCATTCCCAGGTGGGAGATTTTTTTTTGCAGAAGGAATTTCAAACCACGTAAGACATTATGACAAGTGCCTCAATTTGAATGGCGATTATGTCAAAAAGTAATGTAATGTTGTGGTTTTCTAATGTCTATAATACATTCAAGTTCTGTATCTGCGAGACATTGATAACCAAACAGAGGTTTATTTCTGAATTGCCCTTGTATTTTTTTGTCGAGCCCACAGCTGTGAGATGACTTAGTAATCTCCCACCCAAACAGTAACTCAGTCCAATTCTGTTTAGCTTTATGAGATTTAAGATTCAGTATGCTGTATATTCTGGTCAGCTCCTTCCAGCCGTCCTGACTCTATTCCAAACTGGCACTACAGGGTTTTCATTCTGTATATTTTGATATGTATTCAGGCTTAAAAATAAATATAGCAGCTTTTTTTTAAGGAAAGCATAAATAATCAATCTTTTTCAGCTTTGTGGTGGCTTTGCATGATCTCACACAATGGCTCAGCATTTTGCAATTGCCTCGAATCTCAAAAGTATATGAATTTTGTGAGATGTGGTTGATACCCTGATATTTCATGAGGTAGTAGGCAAACATCGGAAATCTCATGAGGTCTTATGAAATGTTATGGCGATCTCGAATGGGATTACCAAAATTTATGAATGTTGGAGACCTTGGAAGATTTGGGGCTATTTTATTATTATTATTTTTAGTAGTATTTATTTTCAAATACAATTTTGGAAGTCCCTGGCATGGGGGGGGGGCAGAGGGAGAATAGAAGCTATCATGTTTCTATGGGAACCACATCACCAATCCTTGGAAGAGACTGAACTATTACACTTCAGCCAAAAGGCCCTATTCCTATTCTTAAGTCCACAGTTGCTATAATTCTTTATGTCAAGGATGCAACTTTATGTCAAGGATGCAACTGGAAGATCAGGATAGAGGATCAGAAAGGAACAACTGCTTATGGAATGTGTAGTCAGATTACAGTCTGAGTTTAGAGGCAGCAGTGAAGTTCAAGAAGAGGTGGTCCAAAGTCAGCCCAAGGCTGGTGCTACATATTTTGGGATGGAAGCTGGATGGTCTTCAGCCAGAGATGTTTGTGTTGATACAATACTTTACCCATAAGGGTGTTGGACTAGATCAGGGGTGTCAAACTGCCAGTCCACAGGCCGGACGCATCACGACGAAACCGTGCCCACCCCATTGCCGGCAATGGGGAAAAAACTCCGATTCGTCGCACGATGTCACGTGATGTCACAAGTTTGACATGTCTGGACTAGATCAATGTTTCTCAGTCTTGGCAACTTGAAGATGTGTGGGCCTCAACTCCCAGAATTCCGCAGTCAGAATTCTGGGAGTGGAGGTTCACATATCTTCAAGTTGCCATGATGGAGAAACACTGGATTAGATGATTTGAAAGATCTTTTCCATTTTTATGATACACAAGACACCTTGTGAAGGATCATATCATCTCAGGTAACACTGAAGAGAGTCAGCAAACAGGCTTAATTTGCCAACAAGAGGATCTCCCTCAAAAGGCAAAGCCTAAGAGGGTTTTCAATGCATTGGATTCGTGAGGGCCCGTGAGGGTGTGAATGTAACACTCGACTGCATGCAGCTCCTTGCCTTTTCTTGCACAAAGGTGCCAATAGGAAGCACACACAGCTCTGTTTAATTATTCTGCTGGATCACTACTATTCCTATCATTCTTCACTACAGTACAGGCAT
>NW_015387449.1:0-13483 GCF_001527695.2 Protobothrops mucrosquamatus | reverse complement strand
CCCCCCCCACCCCCGCCTAGAGCATAGAGCTGTTTTCCTCTGGACTTAACCCATATTTGTCTTTGGAGAGGTGAGTCCTATGTTGCATTCCCCAAACTAGTGAGAGATCCAGACCAAACACTAAATTTATATTTAAACTCACTTAAAATAAAGCCTAGTTAATAGGTTACTCTCCAGCAAGGTATTGAAGAATGTTCCTCCTGTGTTACTTTAAACATTAATATTTGGTAACAACTTTGGGAGGTCTTGGAGGGCTCAGATAGTGCATTTTTGATCCAGAGCAGAAGTGGAGCAGCTACGCAGGCCATAATGTAATTTAAAAAGCAGGGCTTCATGTTACCTAATGATAGGGCTGCTCCTCTACAAATCCTGATTATTATATATTCTCTGCAAATGTTTACTGCACATGTGTTCCTTTTTTTCCAAGCAGTCCTGGCTTACCATGTCTAAACTGGGAGAGTATTTATGCCGTGTAGAATTTGGCATCAGATTCCTAAACAGACCTCCTTGGAAACCCTTTCAGTGGTGAAATACTTTTGGTTGGAGCTCAATATACGCATGGCCAGTTTGGGAAATCTTAAGCTATCAGCAGTTTGAAGCTAGATATTTTTTTAAAAAAAAAATCCAAATACCGCCAGGGAAGATGTGCTGCTCATGTGTCAAAGACATGTCTCAGAGGAGATTGCAAAACATAGCACAGACTAAAATGAGTCTGCTAAAACAATTCTGCTTGGAACATTTTTTTTTATTGCTGGGGACTCTTAAGCAAAAAAAAAAAAAAAGTAAAATAAAATAAAAATAGTTTCTGAACGTAGCTTGCAGGAGTGACTGTTTCATTCCTGAAGTGAAAATAATTAGAATGAGGTTGCTATTTTTAGGTGAGAATTTAGACAGTGTCTAAGCATAAATATGAAAAATATGACTATCTATGAAATGGGTATAAAAGTGAGAAAGCTATATTTATTTTCTCACTTTAATAGCAGAGAGAATTTGAGGATTTTTTAAAATGGTAGGATGCTTTCTATCATGCTGTTTCTATGGTGCAATGCTTTCTCATTATCCAGATGCAACAATGTAGGAAATATGTTGATGTTATCATATTTTATGTCATAATTTAGATGCCTTTAACAGAAAATTTGACATAGTTCTGGAGGACAATTCCATTGATCATGAATATAATCTTCTATTCAAATAGCTGGAAATATACTGACATGATTCAGATCTTGTGTACTGAATTATATAGTGATAAACCATGATTTTGAAGCTACTGTAGTTGGTTCACTCATCATGCTAAACAAAAACATCACAAGCCACATGAGGACTTGAATGAAGAATAAATGTAGACATTATGTTTTAAACCAGATGTAATAAAGTATGAAGGCAGTTAATTATCTTTTAGCTAGTAAGCTGTGGTTGGTTGTTTAACCATAACTTAAGGTGTTATGTGATTATCACCTCTGGGTAGCATTTCAGATTTTCCAGATAAACTGGTACATTCCTCCCATAAGTAGCCCAATTAGTCTACGACAGTGTTTTTTAAATTTGGCAACCTTAAGATGTGTGGACTTCAATTCCCAGAATTCCCCAGTAAGCATGTTGACTAGGAAAATCTGGGAGTTGAAATTCACACATCTTAAGCTTGCCAAATTTGTAAAAAAAAAAAAAAAAGCCATTGGTCTACAAGAAGGCAAAGAACTACACCAGTGTTTCTCAAACTTGACAACTTTAAGACATGTGACTTCAACTCCCAGAATTTCGCAGCCAGCATGCTGACTTTGGAACTCTGGGAATTGAAGTTCACATGTCATAAGTTTGCTCATCCTTGCAATTGTCTTGGCCCAATAGGGATGTATATTGCATTTGGGGGCATTTATTTTTTTTGCCAACTTCCCAGATTAGATTCACATCAGGTACCGGTATTAAAAATGATAGCAGCCCAAGAGAAAAGAAGATGCAGTATCGCCAAAAGAAGATGCTCCCACTGCTACACACTAGAGGTTTCTGGAAATATTTGTCTCCCAATCCTTTGTTGTCTCCTCTCTAGCTGTTGCTTTATCTTTTGATCTGGATCTGTAGCCCTCTAACCCCAGGGATGCTAGTCATATCACAGCTATGACTGGAGACTTTCATTTATGTGCTCAGCCTAAGAATGTCTGCACCACCTACAGCTTATCTTCTGCATTGCTTGACCTTTTGACCTTTTTCTGATTAAAAGATCTACCATCCATTTGTTTCTTCTCTTTTAAGTAGAGGGACCTGTAATTTATTCCATTTATTTATTAAACAAATTGGATATAGCTGTCCATCTCCTAAAAGTAATGTGTTGCCATGTTATGTGCACCCATCCTATGTTGTTAGTCCACTGTGCCCTCCTTTTCTGGTGAATTCCATTCCACTTTTTCTTGCTTCCCTTCCCTACAACAGACAACCAGCATTTTGTAGCTGTTAAACATAATTACACAACATAGTTTGCTGTGATGCGGTTTGCTTGTTTTTGGTTTAAGGTGCAGTATGCATGCAGCTGTTGTGTCTTATAAATCCCAATTTATAGCAGGTGCTACGTTGTGTCTATCATTTATTCCAGGGGTTTTCAATCTTGGCCCTTTTATGACTTGTGGACTTCAGCTCCCAGAATTCCTCAGCCAGGCACGCTGGCTGAGGAATTCTGGGAGTTGAAGTCCACAAGTCATAAAAGTTTGAAGACCTCTGATTTATTCAATAAACAATGGTTAAATAGACAATGGTTGAAATTGATGTTGTACTGGGCTGTTTGTTACTTTCTATTTTCAGACCTTTAAAAAAATTATTTTACACATGCATGCAAAATAAAATAAAATGAATCTCAAATTTAATGATTTGCATCTTCAAATGGGTTGGATGACAGCAGATGTTTTACATATTCTACGAACCCTGGTTTGTTTAAAAATGGTTGTTCTTCACCAAGTTCCCACAATACACTACTCAAAGAATGTAAAAAGTGTAGCCAACAGCATCTTAAGATGGAAGTCCTTTTTGCATTTTGGGTAGTTTGGTTGAATCATAAACAGATGACCACAGGATGACAGCAAAGAGCTCTTGTTTTCTGCGTCTTGTTTCTGCCACCTAGTGGTCATCGGCTTTTTTACACACTCACATCTGGTGATGTAATGGGCTGTAAGTAACCTTGAAGAACAGGAAGCAGAACTGCAACAGAGATAACAGTCAAAGAAATCTGAGTCTAGGGCCAAAATGAAATTTGAGAAAGCATCTCAAGCATGATCCTGCCTAGTTCTCTTAAAGATAAATGGAAGGAGAAAGGAGCCGTATTCAGACTTGCAAAATTCTGTTTCTGTACCTTTATAATAATAGTAGTATTAGCATTCATAACTTTAGTCTGGTCTACTTTAAAGGGCTGAAAGGTCAGCAGTCCTTGACTTACGACCACAACTGAACCCAAAATTTATGTTGCTAAGTGAGACAGTTCTTAAGTGAGTTTTGCCCCATTTTATGGCCATTCTTGCCACACTTGTTAAGTGAATCTGGCTTCCCCAATGACTTTGCTTGTCAGAAGGTTGCAAAAGGTGATCACATGAACCTGGGTCACTGCAACCATTTTAAATATGAGTCAGTTACCAAGCTTCTGAATTTTGATCACATGACCGTGGGGATGCTACAACAGTTGTAAATGTGAAAAACGGTCATGTCACCTTTTTTTAGTGCTGTTGTAACTTCAAACAGCTACTAAATGAACTGTTGTAAGTAAAGATTACCTATAGACCTAAATTTGGGTGAATCTGAAGGGGTAAACCAGCGGCTTCAACCCCACAGACCTTAAGGCACCACTTTATCATTTAAACTCCTTAACCCTCCCTTCTCCTGCTCATTTTTGGAGTACATCCCTCAATGTGTTAAACAAAGCCTTTTCTGTGCCTTCAGCTGATGAAAATTGTGCAACTGTGCTAAACCATAAATCATGATTTATAAGACATGGTGACTCAGTTTATACAATATCCTAAGTCAAGACCAAATCAATTGCCCTGTCATTGTGTTTCCTGGACATACTGCACATCTATACTAGGTAATGCATGAAAGTCTTAATTTCAAATTATAGTTCCTGCAAACTTGTAATGGAGCCTACTCAATGAGAAATCTGTAAGTAATCTCAGTTAAAATTTCAAACTTGGATAAAGGACCATTTGTGAAAAAGGCAGTAAGGTGATAAAGGGCAGCATGGCTACAGAGGCTTAATATGTCTTGCCAATACAACCTATGATTTACTGTAACATGTACTTCCACGTAGCTAGAAAACCAATATCCAACTTCCTTGCAAACACCAAGACATACCATAATTGGTTTCTTGTTGTATTAGCATATTATGTAAACCCAGCCACTGGCATGTGTGAATTAGTTTATAGCTTAGCATGTTGTCTAATTCCAGACAACTCTAGTTCCTTTAAT
Source organism: Protobothrops mucrosquamatus (assembly GCF_001527695.2). Taxonomy (NCBI): domain Eukaryota; kingdom Metazoa; phylum Chordata; class Lepidosauria; order Squamata; family Viperidae; genus Protobothrops; species Protobothrops mucrosquamatus. The sequence continues at coordinate 9,046 of NW_015387449.1, read as the reverse complement.
AAGCTATGATTAAGAAATTATAGCTTAGAACATTGCAGTGTGTAATCAAAAATCAAATTTGTCTGAGGACATTGATCACTGAAACTGTAATGAGTATATTGTAGGATAAAATAGCTTCTGATTCTCCAACACAGAATTTGATTCTGAACTCTGTCCTACACACAGATGCCAAAGCACTTGGCTTCTGCACATGGATGGCTAGAGAAATGCTGGAGCCTCTGTGGATGCCAAAGCTGCATTTCCCCACACAGTCACAAACATGTTTCTTTTACAGAAATCCCACCCAATTCCATTGCAATCAACTTTTCATTTCTTTTCCTTAAGTTACAAGGGGATGTGGTTCTGTCTTGCTGAAAACTTTTTGGAAACACAAAAGCAGCCCAATTCTCTTTTGAGAACTCTTTAAGAGGCCTGTTGCAATTAAGGTATTACCTTCATATGCATTTTTTTTTTTTTTTGCATAGACGATTACCTATGGTAGATTGGCCAATGCACGGGTGACCTATTTATTAGAGGTACTGTACTTATATATTGCGTCAGTGTAGCAGTATCAACAACTGACAATGTAAGAAATACTAAAAAGATACTTATAACTAAACCCCATATGGTAATTGGAAACAACGTTTCTTCTGAACAAACTCACGTTCCCCAAGCTTTGGATGTAGACATTTCCATGGTTAGTTTGGGAGTCGCTAGCGTCTCGTGTGAACACAGGTTGGGTAGAAAATCCCTCTGTATTTCAAGCGGGAGTATTGCCGAATATAATTCCCTCCCTACTCCCCTTGCCCGCGTATTTACTCAGATCATTCAGGTCGGTTTGGTTTTTTTGACGGCGGTAACCCTTTCCAGGCACCTCAACGGAAGGCGGGATGTAGCTCCAACCAACCGACCAATCAACCGACCTGGAAGGGACCTCCGAGCGCGCCTCCAACCCGACCCTTTCGTTCCCCGGGTCTCCATCTGGCGCAGGTCCCGCCCGCCCGTCCGTCCCTTCCAGGCAGCGCGTCCGGAGCCCGGCCCGAAGGCGGCGCGCCACCGCCGGGCTCTCCGCGTGCGTCCCCGGGCTGCCTTTGGGAGCGCAGGGGCGGGGCGGGGCGGGCGGCGCAGCCAACCAGGCGGCGCGCGGGGCGGGCGAGTCCGCGGCCGAGGCAGCCAAGATGCGGCGCTGAGCGGCCGGCCGGGGCAGCAGGTGCGTCTCCTTCAGCGCCGCGGCTCATGATGTGCCTGGAGAGCGACGGCTCGTCGGGCAGCGGCGGCCCCCCCGGCTGCGGCGGACGCCTTCGGGTCTCGGCGGCGGCGGCGGCGGCCGGCGACGACGACGAGGAGGAAGATGACGGCGGAGGCGGCGGCGGAGATCGGGGCTGTTGCGGACGGGGCGGCGAGGTGCAGACTCTCTCCGGCGCGCTGCCCGCGCCCGGCGGAGCCAAGATCGCCGCCAACGACGAGCGAGGCTGCCAGGCGGCGCCGGCCGCGGCTCCCAGCCTCGGCAGAGCCCGCGTGGCCGCCGCCGCCATCCTCAGCGTGGGCAACGTGCTCAACTACCTGGACAGGTACACCGTGGCAGGTGAGTCCGTCCGCCCGCCTCCGGCGCCTCGGAGGCTGCCGAGCGGGGTCCCGGTTTGCTCCTCCCTTCCCCGCTTTTTCTGTCCCTCGCCCGCCTGCTCCTTTCCTCGCCCTCACGCCGCCTCTCCGTCCGGCTGCCCTCGCCTCCCGAGCCTCGGCTTCCCCTCCGCGCCCCTGCCGGGCTGCTGGAGCCGCGCGTCTCCTCCGCATACCTGCCGGTCTTCCCCCGCTCCTCCCCTTTCTCCTCTTTCCCCCGCTCCCTTCCCCTCGTCCGCCTGGACTGCCCTGTCGGCGGGTGTTTTTAATCGGTCGGTCTTTTCCTTCCTCGGTTTGGACGTTTCCTTTTTCCCTTCTGCTCTCCGTCCTTCCCCCGCCTCGCTTCCCGCCATCCCCGGCTCGGTTTTTCCTCTTCCAGTTTTTTTTTTTTTCCTTCTCTTTTCCTTTCTTTCATTTTCCCCCCCTCCCTCCTCCCCACCCCGCGTCGCCTTCTCGCTTCTCTCTCTCTCTTGCCCCTCTTTCCCTCGCCCGTTTGTCTTTTGCGCCCTCCTCGCCTCCTTTCTCAGGCTCCCTAGCGAGCACTTTGCCCGGCTTCCATCTGCGCGCTCGCTCATCTGGCTGCCGCAGGGATGTTCAGCCTTGCTGCTGTTGCGAAGATGCAACTCTGCCTTGCTCTGGATACAAAGGGAAATCCTGCCCGGCCCTTTGGCCCCGGGGAAAGCCAGAATACAAACGATCGGGGTGGGGGGTTCCTTTGACAGAAGGAGGGACGGGGATGGGCACCCCTGATCCCACTTCTCTTAAAACGGGAGAAATCAAAGAACTGTCAGGCTTCAGGGTGATCTGGGTAGGATTTTGGGCTGGCAAACGTGTTTCCTTCTTTCGTTGCCACAAAGAGAGAATGAATGAATGAATGAATGAATGAATGAGTGAGTGAGCGCATATGTGTGCGTATATACGTTTGCGTGGAGAAAATGATGCCTGTGCTTTTTAAAAGGGGTTCTTTTCAGATCTGAAAGATGCCGGTTTTAGATAGCCTCGCTCTATTTCTTTCCTGGTTTACGATGGACGAATTGCATGGATGAATTGCATTGCTTAGGCAAAGAACGCTTCCCCCCCCCCCCATTCTCCTCAGCCTGCAAAAGGATATTTGCACCATTGTCTTCCCCATGCTGTCTTTAATTGTCCCTCCCCTTTGGTTTTCCAATAATTGGCATTTGTACCATAGGGGCAGCGGAGTGCTTTTTTTTTTTTTTTTACTGTTTAAAGTACTTCTTTGTGTTTGTCAATTGAAGTGTGTGTGTGTTTGTGTGCGCGCAGGTACATGGGTCTGCCGTTGTTGTGTTGACAGAGAGAATCTAAAGGACTTATCTGAATGCTCCAAGAATGACAAGCAAAGCTGTTGTGAGGGAGATAAGGGCGACTTTGAAAATGGAGTGGTAGGAATTCCTGTGTCTTGGCAATATTGCTGCATGCAACCAACATAAGCAGAAGTTATATTTTCCACTTCCCACTGTGGATTTTATTCAAAGAAGAAAAAAAAGCATCTGTTTTAAGCAGCCTCTTCTTAGCTGTGCCCGTGCTGGAATAGTCCACCTAAGGAGATCGGGGTTCTTTATCCCCGGAGGTGTTTCAAAAGAAACAAGTGCACAATTTCCTTGCTTTTTTGTTCTGCACAATGCAGTGGGTTGGACTAGATGGTCTTTGAAACCCCTTCCGACTATGCAAAGGGACATGAAATCATTCCCTTTGAAGTGGAAAAATAGGGGAGGTTCTTGCTTTTGGGGTGTTGCCTGGGGGGGGGGAAACTATATTAAAGAAATTGCAGAGGAAGACCTGAGTTTTGGTGGCAAAGAATTGGGAGTCTGCTAGCATCTATTCCAACTAATACATTTGCTAGGGAAAGGGCTACCACAACCCCCTCTGATACGTTGAAGAGGAGTTTATAGGGAGAACCAGAGCTCTGTGCATGTGTGTATGAATGAGTTTTCCCGTGATAGCTCGAACACCTTGGAAAATGTGTTCTGTCAAAAGACACAAGAGCTTAATATATCAGTTTTAGCGCAGTCAGTAGATTAAATCTATTCCTGAGCGAAGTGTGGACCTTTTTTCTTTGTTCTAGTGGTCAGGGGGAAAAAAAATCTTGTTTTCCTGCCTCACGGAAATGTGGCAAGGCGGAGTTAGGAAGAAAAACCTATGTTTGCCTCTGAATTCCAGTTTTTCACCGAGTCCTTTAGATTTAGAATGACTCTTTATTATTAAAACAAGATAGATTTAGGTGTGACAGTTTCCCAAAGTCCATTCTATGGTCATTCATTGTTACAAAGGGATGGGAATCTGGGTTTTCCATGTCTGTTCTCAGGCTGGTTGAGGATAATAGGGTTTCCAGTCTGACGTATTTAGAAGACTATACGTTGAGAAAAATTGCATCAAAGTACAGATAGTCTTCAACTTACAACCATTCATTTAGTGACCATTCAAAAGTTACAACTGCACTGAAAAAAGAGATTTACAAACGTCACAGCATCCCCATGGTCACGTAATCAGAATTTGGTTGCTTGGCAACCAGTGTGTATTTATGTTGGTTGGCGTGTCTGAGGGGGTCATGTGATCATCATCTGCGACCATCCTAGCTGACTTCTGATAAGCAAAGTCAGTGAAGGAAGCTGGATTTGCTTAACAACTGTTAGGTGTGTGATTCACTTAACAACTGCAGTAACTCAGCAACTGTGGCAAAAACATAAAATTGGATGCGACTCACTTGAAATCCTACTTGCTTAACAACCAAAATTCTACTCCCAGTTGTGGTTGTAAATTGAGGATAATCTATATATTGTCTCTACTAAGGTTTATATAGCATTTATCTAAAGTTAAAATCCTCTTTCATGCATTGCACTAAGTCGTAGTACTGTAATTGTAATAACAACAAAACAACAACAAAACAACAACAACAACAACAACAACAACAATAATAATAATAATAATAATAATAATAATAATAAAAAGTTGGAAGGGACCTTGGAGGTCATCTAGTCCAACCCCCTGCTCAGGCAGGAAACCTTATACCATTTTGGACAAATGGCTGTCCAATGCATACTGATGCATTATCTTACACTGCCATAACCATAACTTCCAAATCACAATAGCTGGATTCTTACACACTATACCAACTCCAGATAAAATATGCCAGAAGTTAGCACCAATACTAAATCTACATACTGAACATCTGGAATTGGGAACAGATAGGCAATTCCTAGACCAGTGACCCCCACCTGGCACCCAGAGGATTAGGACTGCAATTCCCAGAATCCCTAGTCAAAGTCCCAATAGGCTTAGAAAGTGGCAGGATAGAGAAGGATGCCATGGCATATACAGTACTGAGAGCCAATTGATTTGCCATCAGTTTGCAAGATAACAGGGTGGGCGATGCTTGCTGTCTCACTCAAAGGGGCGTAGACACAGCAGAGGCTTGCTATGACATTGAAAAGATCCTCCAGTTTTGAAAATAGCAAACCTCTAGTATCAGTGTTTAGAAAATGTAAAGCCCTATTTAAGTTCTATATGGCGAAAGGATGTCAGTCAGTGTGAAGTGTCATTGATACGATGATGACAGCCAGTTTTACATCTCTATCCTGAGCCAAATGGAGATGCCACAGAAGTTCTGGTGCCAAGAGGATTTCAGGATCTGTACTAGAAGAACCAGGCTCAGATTCAACCCAGCCAAGGCAGGTAGCTTCAGAGCAGGCATGCAGTCCTCTGGATTCACAGTTTTTGTTAGATGTGCAGAGGAAGCCGTGTCCCAGAGGACATTGGATCACTCCTTTCTAGCACTGATGATGGTACCTAGTTGGGTAATGAAATGTCTATGAGGACATAGAGCACCAAGGACCCCATGGACCAGCTGTGTCGGGTGTGTCAGTTGTTGCCTTACATGGAACAGGTTGGTCTGAGAAGGGTTACTCATACCCTAATCATTCTATGAATTATTGTTGTCTGATGTCATTTCATGCCCTTGAAAACCACCTGAAACTTCAGTTGAGACAAAAAAACAGAGGGATGCATGCTTACTGGTCAATCCCATTACAGCTATATTACACCATCACTCCTGAACCTGCCTATAAAATGCTATATCACTCTTGATCTTGGTATCAGCTTTCCTAAATAGAACCTTTCTATCCATGTGAGTGACCAGATAAGACCTGCTGAAAGTCCCTCCTGTTGTGGGGTGCAGTGGGAGGGAGATAAGTGGCAACCATTCTTTGTGGAGGCTCTTCTGTGAATATGGCCCCTCCTCCTCCAGTATTGGTGGCCCCCAACTTTACAACATTTCTGAAAAGACTTTTGAGTCTGATTTCTAGAGTAATCAGTACCAGTGTGCTTTTGTTATTGCTCATTACGTTATTGTTGCAGTCATTAATTATTATTGCCCTGCATTGCTGTTCTGCTGCAGCACACCTGTACACAGTATTAAATCCATCTAGATCTGGATTTCTCAGTCTTGGCCACTTTAGGATGTGTGGACTTCAACTCCCCGAATTCCCCAGCCAGCATTTTGCCATCTTAAAGTAGTTGAGCAACCATGATCTAGATCAGGGGTCTTCAAACTCGGCCCTTTTATGACTCATGGATTTCAACTCCCAGAATTCCTCAGCCAGGAACGGTGGCTGAGGAATTCTGGGAGTTGAAGTCCATGAATCATAAAAGGGCCGAGTTTGAAGACCCCTGATCTAGATTAAAATGATTGATAACTCCGATGAAGATCAAACCTTGATCTAGATTGAAGTGATTGATAACTCCTATGAATAAATAGGAAAGGGCTGATTCCTTTTTGACCTGGCTGTAAATTTTCCAGGTAGCAAAAACCCAACTGCTGGAGTAAGTAGGATTTGTGTTTATCTGAAAGGTTATCACGATACCAAAATCCCTTGTGCTAATTCAACAGTATACATATCCAACAAAGCTTCCTATTGTTGTGTGTGTGTGCTTATGAGAAATAAAAGTTTTTAAACGCCACACATAGGAATGAAAGGAGGACAGTGTGTGTGTGTTTTTTTAATTTTTATTCTTATCTTTGGGAGAAATCTGCTTACGTATTAGAAAAACCTCATTCTTGAGAAAGGGGGGAGCCAGGAGTTGGTTAAGATGGCAATTGTGGGGGAAAGATGGTGACCAGGAAACACCTGTGTAAACAGATTTTGGCCAATATCAGGCAGTTTCTTGGAAAGTGACCTTTCTTTAATTGTCACATGCTCTAAAAAAGCATTCTCCTCTTTAACTCAGCTTTTGATTTTTTTTCTCAGAGGAAAGGATACTCCATTGAGGTTACTGACTTCATACACCAGACTAAGGCATGTTGTGTTTGTTTGGTTTTTGGCTTTCTATGATTTGCGAACAAGCCAAGGGAGGCTTGTTCAGGAAATCACAGTTAAGCAGCCTGCTTTAACAAAACTTGGGAGCTTAGCAATAAAATTAGTAGCTGTGCTCACACAACAGATTTCGCTCAATAGAGTTCTACATGAGCTTAGGAGGGCCAGGCATAGGCGTGAAACTGATCTCAGCCTTCCCCCCCCCTCCCCATAGCCTCCTGCTAGGTATTCTCACCGTGGACCAGGAGTGTTTACATTGCAAGGGGGGGGGTGTCGTTGAATCTCTTGTGGCCCAACAGCCTGGGAAAGGTGTGTGATTGTCACAGGCATAGGGGCTCAGCCCAGGGTAAGCCTAGAGCAGTGGTGGCGAACCTATGGCATGGGTGCCAGAGGCGGCACTCAGAGCCCTCTCTGTGGGCACGCGCGCCGTCACCCCAGTCCTAGGCCTTCAGCTGGGTTTTATAAAACCTTTTCGCTTTAGGCCTCCGCCGCCATGTGCAAAAAAAAAAAAAAGGTTCAATCAGTCAATTTCAACTTCTCGCGGGGAAAAAAAAAAGATCTTGCAAAGTTGGAATTGATTGATTGAACTTTTTAGTCCCACCCAGTCTGCCGTTACCACTGCAGCCACACCCACCCAATGGGCCACACCCACCCAGCACTCGATGATGCATAAGTGGGTTTTGGGTTGCAGTTTGGGCACTCGGTCTCTAAAAGGTTCGCCATCACTGCTATAAACGGTCTGGAAATTTTTGAATTGAAGAGGAATTCATCAATGTCTAAAATAAATACGGTTGAACTCACATCTATAAAACACTCCCTTTTGTTGCAATGACTCTTCCAGTTAATTTTGCTGGAAACATCACACGCTCAGTTTAATGAATCTATGATAAAACCCCAAAAAGTTGAATTCCAATAATTTGGAGGATAAGGAAGGACAGATATACAAAATTGTTCAAGTGTAAGAAATCAGAAGGGAATCAATATGTAAACTGCATGGAAAACTAAAAATGGGCCACACCCACCCAATGGGCCACACCCACCCAGCACTCGACGATGCATAAGTGGGTTTTGGGTTGCAGTTTGGGCACTCGGTCTCTAAAAGGTTCGCCATCACTGGCCTAGAGTTAGGATGAACCAGGCCAAGGTGTGCACCCTCTTGAGTGTATTATAAGGAGTTGGACTAGGTCCCTTCCAACTATTATTATTATTATTATTATTATTATTATTATTATTATTATTATTATTATTATTATTATTATTATTATTATTATTATTATTATTATTATTATTATTATTATTATTATTATTATTCTAAAAACCTGACGGAATATGTGCTGCCGGTTTTTTGGGACATGGCAGGTTGTATGCACCGTCCATTTTTCAGCTCAGTGTATGGTGCAGGCTCAGCAAAGGGCTAAATTCAGTCGCTTGCTTAAGTGTGTTGTGAAAATGCAACTACAAATTGTCGACAACTTATAACCATTCATTTAGTGACCGTTTGAACCTACGACGGAACTGAAAAAAAAGTGACTTATGACCGTTTTTCACACTTAGGACTGCTGCAACATTCCCACGGTCACGTAATCGAAATTTGGACACTTGGCAACTGGCTCATATTTATGACGGTTTCGGTGTCCCAGGGTCATGTGATCCCCTTTTGTGACCTTCTGACAAGCAAAGTCAATGGGGAAGCCAGATTCACCTAACCCAGGGGTAGGCAACCTTGGCTCTTTTATGACTCATGGACTTCAACTCCCAGAATTCCTGAGCCAGCTATGCTGGCTCAGGAATTCTGGGAGCTGAAGTCCATGAGTCATAAAAGAGCCAAGGTTGCCTACCCCTGACCTAACCACAGTGGTACTAGCTTAATAACTGCGGCAATTCACTTGTGGCAAGAAAGGTTGTAAAATGGGACAAAATTCACTTAACAAATGTCTCATTCAGCAACAGAATGTTGGGCTCAGGTGTGGTCGTAAGTCGAGGACTATCTGTATTTAATTCAGAATCTACAACAGAGAAAAGAGCTTAAGCGGCTTTTCTAGTTAACACTTCCCTCCCTCTCTGATTTCTGCATTGAAGGAGGGCTCCTCCCCTTCAAAGGGAATCGGTCCTCCAGTTGA
>NW_015387448.1:323418-324506 GCF_001527695.2 Protobothrops mucrosquamatus | reverse complement strand
AAAAAAAAAAAAAAAAAAAAGAGATGGCTATATAAATGTTTTAAATAAATTAAATAAACAAAACTAACTATGGTAGTTGCAGACTGAGGCTTTAGCTGCTGAGAAAGCTGGAAATGTTATTTCAGTGGCAACTGATTCTCCAGCAGCTCACAACCTAATGATCTAAAGCAGGGGTCTTCAAACTTGGCAATTTTAAGACTTGTGGACTTCAACTCCCAGAATTCGCTGTCTACATGGCTGGCTGAGGAATTCTGGGAGTTGAAGTCCACAAGTCTTAAAGTTGCCAAGTTTGAAGACCCCTGATCTAAAGGCATGTAGACAGTGACGTGAATGAAGGCTAATATACATGTCCCAGGATCATGTTGCAGGATCCAATCTGTGTCCACCAATTGGATGGGCTCCAGCGGAAGTCCGAAAGCTTGGAAGATTAAACCTCTGGTCCTGATGACCAACCAAGATTGGATCATGCAGAGTGAGTGACTGTGTGTGTGCGTAAGCCATGGCTTGCCTCCAGAAGAGTTTGGACAACCATTTGTCTGAAATGGCATAGACCAGGGGTAGGCAACCTTGGCTCTTTTATGACTCGTGGACTTCAACTCCCAGAATTCCTGAGCCAGCCATGCTGAGGGGAAAGGGAGAGGTTTCCAAGCTGAGCCATGCTGGCTCAGGAATTCTGGGAGTTGAAGTCCATGAATCATAAAAGAGCCAAGGTTACCTACCCTTGGTATAGGGTCTCCTGCTTGAGTCTGGGGTTGGACTAGAAGATCTCCAAGGTCCCTTCCAACCCTATTATTCTGATTCTGCTGACTGCTGAACGAGGATGTTTATTCATAATTGGAAGGTCTCTCCTCCTCCATCTATCACAGCATATCCGGTGAAAGTCTCAGATGCGAAATATGGGTTTCCCAATCTGAAATTCCAGGGAAGGACAGCCCAGTGCTTACTTCTAATTAGGGATGCAGATTACCACCCCATAAATGCCATGAAATCCACCTTGCTGACACTCCAAACAGGAATTTCAGCACTGCGCGGAAAGTGAAACTTTTCCGTAATTGCTTTTCTGTCAGAGCAAAAACGGTGATTTTTTT
>NW_015387448.1:316837-322044 GCF_001527695.2 Protobothrops mucrosquamatus | reverse complement strand
GCTCTAACAGGAGAAGCAGCTAATTACTGTTTCTATATGTCACTTCCCTGTTCTTTTAAGTCTAGCCATATACATTGATTTGCAGATTGATTTGCATTTGCTTAAGGCCTGCCATTTTTAAAAAAAATCAGAGATAAATAAAAGGGGATCCACATATGAAGACAAACTACTTATCACAACGAGTGAAATCTCTCTCTTTCTTCGCAATTCGCCAGAAGCAAGTTCTCTCTCTTTTAAGGCAGGGGTTTTTTTTTTCTTCTGGTCACCCTTTGTAGAAAAATTGTCCTATTAACACCTTTACAGCTCTCTTGAAAAAGAGGTTTTCAGAGTGTCAATAGCAAATGTAGTTCAATCCTTTTTTATCTGCTCTTAAGAAAAGAGAGCTCCATTGTTGCTTTAAGGCCTGTTTCCCTTCTGAAGGTAATTTTTGTGAAATCGATTGCCTTCTCCCATTATAATTATTATATTTTTCTTTAGTGTACTGCTTTAAGAAAAAGCTCTTTGCTTTTTTTTTTTTTTTCAGATGAGATTTCAAGCCAGGGTTGCAGGGGACACGGATCCCTGGGAAGTAACCCCCTGCAGATGGAGGCGATGGCCAGCACTGGATGGCTGTTCTCTGAATACTCTACAGCCCTTTGAAACAGGGTCTAGACGAATATGCAATTTGCAGATATGATTTGAGAAAAATCTCTGAATCATCCAGACTGTTCCAATCAAATTGGAAGTGCACATTTAAACCATCAAGTTAAATGTCTGTGAATCGGAAGCATTTCATTTCATTTTATCTATCTATCATTTCTTTGTCTCTCATCTCTGTCTCTGTCTCTCTGTCTCTCTGTCTCTCTCTATATATCTATATCTATATCTATATCTATATCTATATCTATATCTATATCATCTATATCTATATCTATATCTATATCTATCTACCTACCTACCTACCCACCCACCCAGCCACCCATCCATCCATCTATCTACCTACCTACCTATCTATTTTCTTTCTTTCTTTCTTTCTTTCTTTCTTTCTTTCTTTCTTTCTTTCTTTCTTTCTCTATCTATCTATCTACCTACCTACCTACCTACCTACCTATCTTATCTATCTATCTTTCTTTCTTTCTTTCTTTCTTTCTTTCTTTCTTTTTCTTTCTTTCTTTCTTTCTTTCTTTCTTTCTTTCTTTCTTTCTTTCTTTCTTTCTTTCTTTCTTTCTTTCTTTCTTTCTTTCATCTATCTATCTATCTATCTATCTATCTATCTATCTATCTATCTATCTATCTATCTATCTATCTATCTATCTATCTATCTATCTCCCCTCTCTCTTTTATCATCTATGATCTATCTATTTGTATCCCACCTTTATTATTTTAAAAAATAACTCAAGGCAGCAAAATTTCCTTCTTCCTCCTATTTCCTCCACAACAACATCTCTGTGAGGTGGACTGGCATTGAGAGAGAGGGGGATTGTCCCAAGGTCACCCAACTGGTTTTCATGGCTATCATGGAACTAGAACTCACAGTCGCCTTTACCACTAGACCAAACAGGTTCCATGCCATCCATGTGGGATGGGTGAGTGGTAGGCAGGGAGAAGTGAAAAAGAGCAGTCACAATGTCTTGATTTTTTGGGGTGGGGGACAACTCTTGTTAAGATGCTTCCACTGTAAACTAATTGAAATAACTAATTGAAGTTTGGCCTCTTTAAAATCATTTCAAACATCTGAATTTGACTGATGTCATTTGATGTAAATGTCTTGTTTTTTGCAAACTGATTTGAATACAGTACTTGGGATCATGAAATCATTGGGGGCTAAGAAGGATCTTAGAAATTGAGAAGACCCTACTCAGTCTAGGATCCTTTGTAGGCTCTCTGATAGATCACAGCCTGTTTGAAGTAGAACTGTATGGGATAAATTTTCTGAACAGATTTGAATGGGATTTTACATGACTCTAGAGACTTGGACCATGAAAAGGCTGGATTTATGAGGGCAAACCTGTATCTTCACATCATATTTAGCCCTTAATGGGCTGTTGCCACGAGTCAAGATTAATTCAAGGGCATGCACGGGCACACACAAACCACATAAGTCCCACTCACTCATTCTACTCCTCCCCCAGTAAAAATAATTGACAGAATAAGCCCCCAAATTAAATAATGTACACGGAAGAAAGATTTCTATTTACCATTCCATTTTCACTGATATAAAACCAGGGTGATTGCTGAACGTTAAAAAAGCCAATTAGAGCAATGAATTTTTAAAAACATACATTTGTAATAAAAATCCATAATTTAGAACAGGATAATGGATTTGAAGATGGGAAGAAGATTCTCCTAAATCAAACCCCTTTCATCCGCATTTAATTTCAGTCAACAGAATATGCTCAAGTGTTTAAATCATATTTTAGGCCTTGAGTTATGCAAAGGCAGAAAAAAAAGTAAAACTGTGTCTTATGCTTTATTGCCTTCTGTTTCTTCCAGTGTGAAATTTTACTACGCAAACTACTAGCAATTGGCATTAGGAAGCTTTATTATGATCAACCAATTTAGAATGCCAATGTATATTTATTGCTTATGACCATCAGACCACAATTAAATTAGTATGTGTATATTAAAGATTACCCAGGAAATAGGATGGCTTATTTTTCAAGTGTAAATAGAGAGGTAATTTGTACTTATTGAGGTTTTTTTTTATTGAATTGAATTGAACTTTATTTGGCCAAGTGTGATTAGACACACAAAGAATTTGTCTCTGGTACAAAAACTCTCAGTGTACATGCAAAGCAACAGAGTTCTCCTCATCCCCTCCTCCCCCCCCCTCCCCCCAATGGATAGTAAAGAAGATAAGAAGGGTAATAATACTACAGCCATACAACATGGGTAAATATACTTAGACATAAGAAGTATTGTGAGAATTAGGTGTTCAGTGTTAAGCAGAGTGATGGCACAACAAAACAAACTGTCCATGTGTCTAGTTGTTTTGGCATGCAATTCCCTATACGGCCATCCTGAGGGAAGACGTTGAAACAGTTTATGTCCAGGATGTGAGGGGTCTGCATATATTTAAAAACCAATTTTTAACCACTACAGAGCAGCTGTGCTTTTACAACCATGAAACCGATTCCCTTTTACTGTGATTTTATGAATTATTGAACTTTGTCTGGTCTAGTGATTAAGGCACCAGACTAGAAACTAGGAAACGGTGAGTTCTAGTCCTGTTTTTAGGCATAAAATTTGGCTGGGTGACCTTGGGGCAATCACCAGGATACTATGAAGTCTAGTCCCCACTTTAGGCATGCAAGCCAGCTGGGCCAATCGCTCTCTCTCAGAGCAATCCACCTCAAAGGGCCGACGCAAGGAAAATAGGAGTGAGCATTATGTGTTTGCTGACTTGAGTTACTTATGAAGCAATGAAGGCAGAATAATAATAATAAAAAAATTCGAATAAAATAAATAAATAAAAATGCTGCATGCAATGTATATAAAGAACCCTGGCTTCAAACCATATGCGTACATTGCCTGGTGCAACACTTACTTAGTAAAATGATGATGCATATCAAGATGGCAATAATGGCTCCGGTTCCCAGCCCAGCTGCAGCGACAGCTCCTATAGTGGTACAGTCTCCATTCTCATCACATGGACACACCTTGACCTTAATGATGGACATGTTAAACAGAGGAGGGTTTCCAGAATCTGTTACAATGATTGGAACATCATACACACCGGCTTCCAAGTATATTATTCGCAAGCCAAGTTGAGCATAATCACCTGTGGGGAGCAAAATGGAGGAAGCCATGAAGAACAAGTCTGGATGGAAAATCTGCTTCTTCTGAATATCTACTGATCTGGAGAGTCCACTCCTTATGAGTTACTCCCCCAAGTAACTCATGGGCATACAGGTAGTCCGCGACTTACAACCATTCGTTTAGCGACCGCTCAAAGTTACAATGGGGACTTGTGTCCCTTTTCCACTCTTATGACCGTTACAGCATCCCCATGGTCACGTGATCAAAATTGGGCAACTGGCATGCACTTATGACGGTTGCCATGTCTCGGGGTCATGTGATCACCTTTTGCAACCATCTGACAAGCAAAGTCAACGGGAAAGCCAAGTTAGCCTAACAACCGTATTGCTAACTTAACAATTGTAGTGATTCACTTAACCACTGTGGCAAGAAAGGTCGCAAAATGGGGCAACACTCAGTTAACAACTGTCTTGCTTAATAACATAAATTTGGGGCTCAGTTATGGTCGTAAGCCGAGGACTACCTGTATGCCCATGGGTCACCTAGGCTGAACTCTGGGCAGACTCTGATAAGCCACCAAGAGGCTAATTATTATAATTTCGACAGCTCTTCTCCCCTGTACATTCTCCCCAAATGGCAACCTTCCTATTTTCCAAGCATTAAAGCTGCCTCTATGGTAAATTAGAAAAGGAGGTGACTTTTAAGCAATTATGGGCAGAGGTTGATCATTGATCCTGATTGTGGCTTATGACAATAAAAATGGAACATAAGGAAGACTGACAATAGCTTTTTCTCCTGGGCAATTACAGATGATTTATCCCAACTTCGTAACCCTGTGTAATTGCAAGCTGCATGAAGGTGGGCAAGCCAAGAACCAATGCAAGCTGTGAGCCATTCAGCTTCAGGGCCAATCCAGGCAATTTCTCATGAACTCTCTTGCTTATAAATGTTGTCCCGAACGTGGCTTTCTTTTAAAAAAAAAATGAACACCAAAGACGGCACAGAAAGTTTCAAAGTCTGAAGGCCCATGTGCCAAGTGACAAACAGGGCCAGGTGTTCCCCGCTTGGTTTACCATTTAGACGTGTAATGGTCCAGTTCTTCCTAATGGCAGATGGCACGCTCGGCAGTTCAAAGACGAAGGGGCCGACATTTGGATCGATGTCAGCATCGGCGGCTGTGATGTTGATGACATTCAGATTTGGCTTCTCACATATCTGGGCCTCCTTTGGCTGAAGTTCAGGAGCATTATCGTTGATGTCAATTAGGTAGATCTGGAGTGTGCCCGTGCCACTGGCTGGAGGGATACCTAGACAGAGAGAGGACCATGTGAATGAGCAATGGTTCACGCACACAGGGAGTTGCAGATCTCACAAAGGCACTGAATTGCACAAAGGACAGATCCACCACCTTGCTCCCGATTTCACGTTGCTTCAGTGCCAGCCTGCCATAGATTCTGGGGGGGGGGGGG